>NW_016107831.1:170794-186301 GCF_001604975.1 Cebus imitator
GTTGATCCAAGATGGCCGTTTAGGAACAGCTCAGGATTGCAGCTCCCAGTGAAGGCGCAGAGGGTGAGTGGACGCCACGTTTTTATTGCCCACAGACTAGAAGAGTATTTTTTTTATTTATTTATTTGAGACAGAGTCTTGCTCTGTCTCGCCCAGTGGCTCCATCTTGGCTCACTGCAGCCTCTGCCTTCCAGGTTCAAGATATTCTCCTGTCTCAGCTTCCCAAGTAACTGGGACTACAGGCATGAGCCACAACACCCAGTTGATTTTATATGGGATGTCACCATATTGACCAGTCTGGTCTCAAATTCCTGATCTCAAGTGACCCACCCACCTTGGCCTCCCAAAGTGCTGGGATTACAGGCAGAAGGGTATTTTAAAAATTAAATAGTCTCCTTTATGAAAATATAGCGCTCATTTCTATTACCATTGAAAAATTACCTGTATTTGTTATTGGTGGTGGGATTACAATAAAACACAAGCCTGATATGTTTTGAGATTTAGGGATGCTTTTAAGCAGTTTACTTGTATTTAAAGAAGAAAAAACAGGAAAAGGGAAGTTAATTATGAACGTCAAAGCTAATAAGTGTTAAAGCAGGGATTCAAATCTATGCCTTTGTTTAATTTTCTTATGTTTTGATCCATAAGTTTCTTAGATGTGTATTGCTTAATTTCCAAGTATTTGGAGGGATTTTCTGGGTATCTTACTCTTAAACTGATTTCGAATTTAATACCATCGTGGCTAGAGAGCAAGCTCTATAAGATTTTAAAATGTTTGAAATTTTAATTGAGTCTTACTTTCATCTCTAGTAGTACACCTTCTCTTAAAATCTACTTTGATAATAACTTAGCAAAATTGAGCATTAAAAACAGCCTTTTATGTTTATTGTATGGCATATCATTTTTCACTTTTTAACTTTCAATGTATGCTCTTTATAGATAGTATTTAGTTGAGCCTTGCAATGTAACCCAGACTGACAGTTTCTGCCTTTTTTTTTTTTTTTTTTTTTTTTTTTTTTTTTTTTTTTTTTTTTTTTTTTTTTTTTTTTTTTTTTTTTTTTTTTTTTTTTTTTTTTTGAGATGGAGCTTGCTCTTGTAGCGCAGGCTGGAGAGCAATGGCACAATCTCAGCTCACTGAAACCTCCACCTCCCGGGTTCAAGTGATTCTCCTGCCTCAGCCTCCTGAATAGCTGGGATTACAGGTGCCCATCACCAAGCCTGGCTAATTTTTGTATTTTTAGTAGAGATGGGGTTTCACCAGGTTGGCCAGGCTGGTCTCAAACTTCAGACTTCAAGTGATCCACCTGTCTCAGCCCCCAAAGTTCTGGGATTACAGACGTGAGCCACCATGCCCGGCCAGTCCCTGCCTTTTAACTGGGATTGTCAATCAATGTGTGTATGTCTGACGTAATTACTGACATAGTTTGGTTGAAGTCTGCCATCATGTTACTGTTCTCCAGTATCCCATCTTTTTTTTTGCTTTTCTCTCCCTCCTTTCTTATTTTCAGTTAATTAAATATTCTTTAGTATTTAATTTTAAGTCCATTGTTGGCTTTCTAGCTAGAATTTTTACATTTTTAATCATTTGCATCTTTAATTTATCATAGTCTACTTAGAGTCAATATTGTACCATTTAATGTAAAAGAGCCTTATTGTAGTAAAATTCCATTTGTTCTCACACCCAAGGGCCTTTGTAATATTGTAGTCAAATATTTTACATTGGCATGTGTAATCTTATAAATTTGGTTAATATAATAAAATGCTATTATTTTCTGTTTAAACATTTGTCTTTAAGGAAATTTTGAAAAGGAAATATGGTCTTTTATATTTACAATTGATCACTTCTGGTACTTGTCCTTCTTTTCTGTAGTTCAAGTTTCAATCTATTGCCATTCCCTACATTTCCCTTTATCATTCTCAAAGTGCAGATCTGGTAAAGATTAATTTTTTAACTTTTATTTATATGAAAATATTTTCCAATGAGAACACATGGACACAGGGAGGGGAGCACTACACACTGGGGTCTGTTGGGGGGAACTAAGGGAGGGACAATGGGGGGTGGGAAGTTGGGGAGAGAGCATGGGGAGAAATGCCACGTATAGGTGATGGGGAGGAAGGCAGCAAATCACACTGCCATGTGTGTATCTATGCAGCTATCTTGCATGTTCTTCACATGTACCCCAAAACCTAAAATGCAATAAAAAAAATTCTAAAAATTCTGCCAGAAGGCTCCTAGACTGATAAATGACTTTAGAAAATATATATATATATATATATATATATATATATTCATTTTACTCTCCTTTTTTAAAGAATATTTCTGCTGAAAATAAAATTCTACTTTAAATTTTGCTTTCAGCCCTTTAAAGTTGTCATTCCATTGTATTTTGGCATCCATAATTCTGATGAAGAGTCACCGGCAATTTGTATCATTGTTCCTCGTGCGTAATGTGTTGATTTTTCTCTGGGTGCCTTCAATATTTCCCCTTCATCTTGGGTTTTCATCAGTTTGGTTATGGTGTTCCTAGGTGTGATTCTCTTTGAATCTGCCTCTCCTGCTGAGACTTCCTGGGTTTTCTTTTCTGTTTTTAACCAAAATGGAAAATTTCCAGAAATTATTTTTTATATCTTATTTTCTCTTTCCTCTTTCTCTGAGACTTCAGTTACATCTATGTTAGATTTCTTGTTATTATCCCTGAGGACAGATCACTGAGGCATTGATTGATTTAAAAAAATCTTTTATTTTCTATCTCTGGTCTTTATAGTGGATAGCTTCTATTGATTTGTCTTCAACTTCACTAAGCCTTTCTTTGGCATTCTCCAGACTGACGTTAAAGTAATAAACTGGTGCATTTGAAATTTCAGCTATTTTATTCATCTCTGCTAAATCTCTGTTTGGTTCTTCCTATAGTTTCTGTTTCCTTGTTGGGATTCTCATCTCTTCACTCATTACAACTATTTTTACCTTAAGATTCTTGAATGTGTTTTCACAGGTTTGCTGAAATCCTTGTCTGCCAGCTCTACATCTGGGTCTTGAAGATCTATATCTGGCTCTACATCTTGAAGTCTATTTCTATGGACTGCTTATTTTCTTAAGTCTCATTTTCCCACTTCTTTGCATGTGTGGTAATTTTTAACTTTATGCTGGATATTTTGGGGGAGACTTTGTGGAGAATCTGTATTATGACATATTTCCTGAAAAACATGTTAGGACGTTGAGGTGTTTTTGTTTTTGCTTTTTTCCCCTGTGAGAGAATGCAATGGCAGACACTCTTGTTCTTGTGAAGCTTGGTTTTGTTTTTTGTTAGGACAGGCCTATTTTGTCTTTGAATTTAATCTTAAGGTGTGGTCCTTTTAGTAGGACATGGTCCTTACTATTAGTATGGTCTTTCTGGGGCTCAACTGAGTACCTGAGGTGCTCAGTGAGGTCTCTTTACCCTGATACTCCAACATCTCCAGCACTGCAGGACATCTAAGTACTTTCGTTTAGCACTTAGTTCTGTGGCAGGCAATTTCCGTTACATGGAATCTCTTTCCTCACATGCATGGCACAGACCTTGGCTAAGAACTTCCAGTAAATTCTCATGCAGACTTCTGTCTCTCAACTCTTTCACATAGCTACCTTTTTCTCGGCCGTGTTTCCTGTAATTATAGCTTCCTTGGCAGCTTGCCCTTCTAATCTGGGCCTCTTCAGTTTAGTGAGACTGCAGTTTAACCTGATATCCATGTCCCTGAACTAGGGCAGAAAAATAAACCGAGAGAATAGCAGAGAAGATTGTGGGGCTCATCATGTGTATTCTCCTTCTTTCAGGGATCACAGTCCTGCTCTGACCATTGTCCAATGTCTGAAAGGAGTTGTCTCATATATTTTGCACAGTTTTACAGTTATTTACAGCAAGGAGGCAGATTCAGTACCAGTAACTGTGTCATGGTTAGAATAAAAAATTCATGAGGTTATACAAAACCTTGTGAAATAGTACTTGTGAAGTAAGTGCTATTATTATAACGCAGTTTAATAAAAAATTAAATTCAGTCTAACTAGTGAGTGGAGGAGTCATAATTTGAAGCTAGGCAGTCACATTCTAGACGCTGTGCTCTGACTATACTATGCTGCCTCTGCAACATAACTTATATTGATTTCCTTTACAGCATTCATCATTCTCTTTATCTCATATATACGCTAATACTTATTTATTTACACATTGTTTACTTCTGCTGGTGTATAAGCATCGTTATTTCCTGTTTATAACTGTCTCTCCACTGCCTAGCATAGGAATAGGCTCTGGGTGGAAATACGTAATAAATTTTTAAAAATGAATGAATGAACGTAGATACTACCATTATAAAACAATTTTTAAAATAGGGATTTTTCTTACATATTTGGTACTTTAGGCTTCATCTTGTCTGCCACCTTGTGGCAACAAAATTCTGCAATTAAAAAAAACCCCTGAAGGTAGGGAATATACAAAAGGTGATATGTACCGTTCAAATATTTATAAGCATATACATCAAAATATATTTATATAATAAGAAAAGGATAATAGCAGGATTTTGGTCTTGATGAGATAGCAGTAATTACAAATCGATCTTTAGAAATGTTCAAAACACCTTCTGATAAACAGTTGCACTGGCTTGATGAAGTGAGCAGAGACCCAATGTATTAGGAGGGTCCAAGCATTACTTTTGGTGGAAGTAAAAATGATATTCACATTTGCCACTTTGGAGATGCTGTGAGTGAAAAAGAAGAGTCATTTTGATAACAGCCTTGGTATCACTCACGATGTTGGTTTAAATGGCAGGGCTTAGCTGATTAATTTCAAAATGTATCTTTGTTGCTCTTAAAACCATAAAGTTATGGTTCTTATAGACTTCTCTATGACAAAACAATATTCATTTATTTTTGAATAAATATTTTTATTCTGATAAAATCAGAAGCAAAACTGCACGATGGTTTTTAAGTTAATTTTTGTGTTAACAAGTCTCCTAAAGATATGCAGTAGACTTCACATTTACATAAAATTAAAGAGAAGATGCTTCAGCAAATGCAAATAAATGCAAAAAAGGAATATTTTAATTTTGATTCATGATTAGTATCAACTTTCACAATGTGATAATATTACAAAAGCAGAATCCTGCAATGAGTGTATAACTAATGGTTGTAAACTATTTATAGACCAAATATCCTGACTAATTAATTAATTAATTTTATTTTATTTTATTTTTGAGATGGAAGCTCTCTCTGTCACCACGTTGGAGTGCAGTGACGCTGTGTCGTCTCACTGCAATCTCTGCCTCCCAGGTTCAAGCAATTTTCCTGCTTCAGCATCTCAAGTAGCTGGGATTCCAAGCGCACGCCACCACACCCAGCTAATTTTTGTATTTTTAGTAGAGATGGGGTTTCACCATGTTGACCAGGATGGTCTCGATCTCCTAACCTAAAATATATTTGTTGATTGTATTTCAGGCTGTTTTAAAATCTAAGATCTTTCAAGATGATTTGATATTAAAATCATCTATACTGATTTATGCAGTTCTGTACTATGACCATACCAGCAAAATGATGTATTTCACTTGATGCATTATTAATTGTACACATGGACTGTTTAACCTCTATTCATCTATATTTCTTATTTAATGTTCAACTTAGGAACAGCAGCAAAAATTATTTTACAAAAGTTAATTTTAACATAATAGGAAAAATAATTTTACTATTCACTGTTATATATATATATATATTCAATACAGTAATTTTCAAGATCTTGAAAGAGCACTCTTAGTTTTAAAACAGAAGTTTTCTAATTCTAAACAGTGAAACTTCTGAAGCTGATTTTTGCATTCTCAGGAATTGCAACATCTTATTGTTCTTATATTTGGATTATATTGGAATTTTTGATCTTTCATTATCATTACTTTTTATTTTTACTTTTTTACTGAATTCTTATTTACCAGAGACTGTTACTTTCTTTTAATAACATTGAATTAATTACATTTTGACATGACCATACCATTTGGAACCCTTTTATTATTAAATATGATTCAAAAATTCATCAACATAGCAGATGGCCCTTTTTATGTGTGATTGTAACCATGGAGAAGGTGAGGTATGATTACTTTTAATGCATCTTAATTTATATTGTTTATGTATGACTATAGATTTTCTGAATATTTTGAAGCCTATAAGTAGCTTTGAAATATTCATTTCTATTTTTAAAATTCTTACTTATTTATATTCGTTTTTTCACATGATCAAATATTTTGCATAATCGAATGCTTTGTAGTCTGTAGTTTTCAAATATTTTTCTTATTGTGCTCACAAGTCACCCCGGTGGCCCAGAAGTTGCAATATTTTGACATACTGAAATATACATTATCTTTCCAATATTTCTTCTTTCAAATGGAAATAGAACAAAATTCGTTGACAGACCATATATCTTGATTTTTTTTTTTTTTTGGAAACTATGGTTGCATAAAGTGTTTCCAGATAATATAGAGAGTACAATTTTCTTTTAATGTCAAAGGGAACCTGCCTTTAGTTTCTGTAGTTTACTTAAGAGGGAGAATGGCTTTTAAGGGGTTGTCCTGTGAATTTCAAAGCCATTTTGTTGTCTGTAGGTTCTTGAGGTCAAGTTTAAGTTCACCACTAGGGCTATGAAAAATCTTTGGTAGAAAGAACTTTTACATCCTAGTGGATGTGAATTTATAAATGACTTTTACCATGTTAACAAATCTCCCATTTACGAATGAGTCTTAAATATAACTGATAATCATGTTGCCCAGTTGGTTATTAAGAAAACAGGAATTATATTTTCATACTGATACTAGTTTGCCATTTGCATCCAAAAGAAATGCAGGCTGTGAGATCAGAAAATGAACAACACAAAAGTTGTAGGTAAATTGCTCAAAGTCAGGCAGGGAGGGATAGAGAGATCACAATTTCAAGGAAAGAGTTTGTTGAAAGGCATAATATAATCACTTTACCTTTGCTGCAGATTAAAACTGATTATTACCCATGAGAGAAAGACCTCTAAAAAATAAAATACAGGAGAGGTACATTTTTATAGAAGAAAAGGCAGGCCTGATAACACTTGGAGATTCTAGGAAGTTGCATAGTGTCACACAGATACATCCTTCTAAGGAAGGATAGAAATATAAAAAAGAAAATTTTAAGGACATAGATAAAAAGTATTTCATACCTGTGGAAAGCTGTGTAAAGGATGCCAGCATCCTTTGAATCAGCTAATGTGATCACCAGATAAGCCGTCGACTTTCAAGCCTTTGCTCATACTTCACAGTCAGAATTCCCTTCCACCATTCCACAGCTGCAGCGTTGAAAATCCTTCTTCCCTTTCAGTGCCACCTCCCTTACTCATCTATTCTCTCCCTCCTTTCTGCAGCAATTTGCTTCTGCAGTTGTCTGCTTCTTAGTTTTGTCCTGCATTAGGAATAGTTTCTTGTGTCTCTATTTCATCTGTTAGGTTTTGAGATTCCTTTGTGGTCTCCATGATTGCCTTACTTGACATAAACCGAGTAGAAAATAAATGTTTTTTGTTTCCTTTTTAAATTGAAATAAAATGGAAGATGATCCGGCAAGCTCAGATAGTACCCTCCACTAGCATAAACAGCATTTGCTTGCACTTATTAGTGTATAATTTTACCTGTGCGCATGATTCAGGGCAAGATCTGGTTTCCTCATCCGTAGGTAGCAGGTAACAAGCTTTGTCTCAATGAAACTTGCCACGCTTGCTATATCTTCAGCAGGTGCTTCAAATGGTTCTTCCAGAACTGCTCCTTTGCTGCAAAGCTTTAAAAAATATTATACTTTCAGAATCCCAATACTCTTTCACATAATTTATCTTTTAAAAAAGCAAAATATGTGTCTTATTTTTATACGTTTTGCTTATGCTTGCTTATATGTTTTACGTATATGTTAAAAGTATATGTGATACTTTTTCCAATCTACAAGTAAACTATTAACATTTTGATTATAAATTAAATAAATTGTTCCTGTTCACTATTAACTGACTGTAATAGTCAATAAGGGGCACATTTTACTGTAAAATGCTTCCTGTAAAATATTTTTAAGGTATGATAGATTTTAAAGGAGTGCCAGTTGCTAAGAATGTCTGTTTTAAAAATAAAGCACACAATAACCAAAGGTATTAACAGAAAGCCAGGCATAAATCATATTAAATACCAGTGCTTTTATGAAAACCCAGCTGAGCAATGATCTAGTACACTATCAAGTTTGATTTAATATAATAAGGGCTATCGGAAGTAAACTCCTAGGAGCCATTAACATGATCGGTGATTAATTTGAGTCTGAATCGTATTCTCTAGAATGTTATTGAAAGAAAAGAAGTGAAAATTTATTAGAATTTATTGGCAGAGGACATAGTATCTGAAAAACATGGCAAGAATATGAATTCTTAATAAAAATTCCAGGAAGTCAGTGGTTTCTGGGCATCATAGATAAACTGCAGAGAAAGAAAATAATTAACTTTTTTGAGAACTCAAACATTACGAAGTGTCAATAATACGACAAGACACGATCAGCACTTTTTTTCCACTCAGAGTTTTCTACTGGTCCTTGGAATTAAGGCTGATGGAAAAGAAGTCCTATCTACTGTACATGGGCCTTATTCAGGATATCTCTTTCTTTGCTCTTTTCTACTTCCATCTGTGCGTATACTGGGGGACATTTTTTTTTTGCCAGAGATGGTAATATTTGCAGTTAATGCTTATTTATATATACTTTAGTATAAAATTTCTTGTATTCTAAATCCTGTTTGCTTAAATGACATAGTATAAAATAAATTTTTTTATAGGTTAAATCTTGAGATGGTTTTGCCATTTATATTAATGCTATTGTCATTTTAAAAATACAGTTTGTTATTTGAATGTAGTTATATCCTGTTCTAAAATGCATTTACTTTCTTAGTAAAGGCTAAAAAAGACTAAAGGCTAAAAAAGAACTTAGAATCTAGATGTTCAATATCCACAGTTTGAATTGGTAGTTACCTGATGGTGTTATCTTTTGCTTGGCTATCTTGTCAATTCTGGAGATTCATATTATTCTTAAAACCCTTTGCCAGTTGGATGAATGAAATACGTTACTTTCTTCATTTAGTAAAAAATGCTTATTGAGCATCTACTATCTGCCAGACAAAATTGTTTACATTTTAATTTAAATTGATTAGGATTTTTTTTCATAAATCTTGGCCATTTTTAGCTCTGTATAAATTTCTGTTTCCTATTCCTTGCCTATTTCTATTGACATATTAATCTTTTTATTATTAACTATAATAAATATTTATATATGTAAGCTATTACTCCTTTTCTGGTATTCATAATATGCACATGATAAAACGTAGGGGCTCTACCCACAAATAATCCTTCAAAAAAGGTCAACTTTTCCTCATGTTTTGTAAATGCTCTCAGAGTACATAAAACACTTCTCTCAATTATTTTGGAAAAAAAATGAGCAAAAACTATTTGTGGAAAATACAGAGGAAATGACCTCAGTTAACGCTAAGTTTGGATGCTTCATAAAGATCAAGTGATAAAATTGGTAATAAAAGAAAACATTTAACCCAGGTTTAGTAATTATTCTAGATAATCTGACCTCAGGTGTCAATGTGGCTGTAAACAGGCTTTAAAACATAATTTGAGAAAGCATGATAGTTTGAAGATGGCACTTTGAGACAGCATCCCCTTTCTGCTGCCCATCTGACCCCACACGATCCAGAAATACCTAAACAGAGTTTTCCACAAAAGAAAGAAAGAAAGAAAGAAAAAAAAATGTGCGTAAAAAGAGGCTCTTTCATACCATCACATCGGAGAGAAACAAGGACAGGGAGGGGCAAAGACCACATACAATGTATATCTTGTTTCCTTTTTGTTTAAGATTTTACATGAAAAGCAGGTTTGAATATTTAAGACTTGGGGAAACAAAGGCTGATTTTATTTAAACATAAAATTAATTAAGCCGAATGCAGTGGCTCACGCCTGTGATCCCAGCACTTTCGGAGGCTGAGGGGAGCGGATTACTTGAGGCCAGGAGTGCAGTGGCACCATCCCGGCTCACTGCAGCCTCTGCCTTCTGGCGTCAGGTGATTCTGCTGTCTCAGCCTTCCAAGTAGCTGGGATGACAGGCACCTGTTACCACATCCAGCTCATTTTGTATTTTCAGTAGAGACAGGGTTTCACCATGTTGGCCAGTCTGGTCTTGAACTCCCGACCTCAGATGATCCACCCTCCTCAGCCTCCCAACGTGCTGGGATTATAGGTGTGAGTCACTGCGCCCCACCCACTTTTTATGGGGTAATGGGGAAGTCATTCAGTGAGTAGCTTCCATTAGAATATTCAGGTCCTTCAGGGCAGGCAAGAGGAAGCCACCTTCAGACTACATAATAGTAAAGGCTTTGTCAATAAACACTGACAGAAAGTGAAAAGTCTCTACTTGCATAAGATTCAAGGCAAGAAAAGAAAGAAAAATGATCTACCTTAACACACTAGTAAGAATACTTCATGAAACCAAACTGAAAGACAGCCATGAAAGACAACGTAATGTAATTTTTCAATTCGCATTAAAACTGGAAAATAGGCCGCCTGCCCGCTAGGCTTTATGGATGTTTGTTGAATTCTTGCTTTACCAATCAAGTATTGTAAGACTGAGAACTTTACTGACTGTATTGAAGATTGCTTTATTTATTCTCTTCCAAAGTAGCACATCTTTGAAATAAGCTTTGCAAGAAGGCAAACTGTTGAAAAAAAAAAATGTGTTGAAGTTAAAGGTAGAATTATAGGTATATGTAGACAAAATGTTGGCATCAGAACCCTGAAACACATTCCAGATATTTTACTAAATTTTAAAATTTCCGTGTAGACATTTGTATAGACTGAGCAGTTAATTCTCCAGAAGATGAAGAAATTTAATATGGTGTTAATTTATTTAAATCTAAGAAGGGCGACTTCTTTCACCCTAAAACAAACGGTGTTTGCCTAGAAATATACACTTTAAATCTTTGGTGAAATAAGTCATGGAGATAAGGAATAAAATATTTTAAATTATCTGAAATAGTATATCACTGAGAAGACATTTAATTAGGAAAAATTAAGTTGGTAGCTAACTTTTTATTTCAAAAGAAACCCTAAGATATTTTTGAATGCAGTATGGACAAATTAGAAGTCAATATTTAAGGAAAATTGCAATCTAAATTCTTATGAGTATAGCTGTTATTTTGATGAGAACCTAGATTTAAAAAATGAAATTTTAGGCCAGGTGTGGTGGCTCCCGGCTGGAATACCAACAGTTTGGGAGGCCGAGGCGGGCAGATCACCTGAGGTCAGGAGTTCGAGACCAGCCTGGCCAACTAAAATACAAAAATTAGCCAGGCATGTTGGCGGGCACCCAGCTACTAGAGAGGCTGAGGCAGGAGAATTATTTGAACCTAGGAGGTAGAGTTTTCAGTGAGTTGAGATCATGTTACTACACTCCAGCCTGGGCGACAGACTGAGACTCAGTCTCACAAAGTAATAATAATAATAAAAATAAAAATAAATGTCAGTACTAAATTGGAATCATAAGCTCACATTTTAATAAGGAAATATATATTTTACAAAAAAATTGATATTTTTCTGCAAATATGATAATTGTACTTTGGAGTTATAAAATAATTTTCCTTAGGTTTCCCAAAGTTCTTTTAAGAAATAAATATCTAAACTACCTTTAGAAGTTGTGCACAAAGGGATTTTAAGTTTTGTTTAAAGACAGATACAAATAACATAAACCACATTAGTTACAGAAATAATATTAAATAATATATGGTGGGCCACATTATTAAAAATGCAACCACACATTTTTCTTTAATTGGGATCATCACTTTCCAGATTAATATTGCTAATAGTTTCTCCCTTATTAAAATACTGTCTGATGAGTGTTTGCTCAGTGTATTCCTGGAATATAATTTTCAGTGATCCCTGACAATTTAGAAGAGAACCATAAATCTGGAAAAACACAGCACTGTTTAAGTCATCAAATGGCTACAAATATATATATATATATCTCCATCAATTGGTAATTTTTAAGGTTTTTGGAAATTATTTAAAAAAACTAAAGATGGGGAGAAAGCTATCCATAGCCCTATCACCATATATATAATTGCCATTAACTTTTGCATATTTCTTTCTATACATTTTGTGTTTTTATATCATAATAGAAGATATATTACATAATTTTTACACAATTTTTCATATGCTCTGCTTTTTATTTAAATTGGAAAATGAAAACATGTTAATTACATTATTACATGTTATAATTATAGTTGAAGATTTCAATATTCTCCTCTCCGCAAATGACAGAAATATTAGCGAGAAAACCAGTAAAGATAGATCTGATCAACATAATCAACCAACAGGATGTAACTGACATTTTGCATACATGTATACATTATATATGTGACTAGAAAACACAGGACCCAGCAATCCCATTACTGGGTATATACCCAAAGCAGTATAAATCATTCTACTATGTATGTTTATTGCACATGTATGTTGATTGCAGCACTATTTACAATAGCAATGACATGGAACCAACCCAAATGTCCATCAATGATAGACTGGATAAATGTGGTACATATACCACATTCCATACATATTCCATATACATGGAATACTATGCAGCCACAAAAAGGAATGAGATTATGTCCTTTGCAGGGTCAAGGATGAAGCTGGAAGTCATCATCCTCAGCAAGCTAACACAGGAAGAGAAAACTAAACACTGCATGTTCTCACTCAAAAATGGGACTTGAACATTGAGTACCAGTGATACAAGCAATGACTTGAATGAATCTCTAGGGACTATGCTGAGTAAAAAAAATCTGATCTCAAACTGTTACATACAATATGATTACGTGACACAATTACAGGAAAGGAGAAAAGATTAGTGGTAGTGAGGAACTAGGGACTACATAGGTGTTGTGCTTAGACAAGTCAACAGAAACGAATCCTATGGTGAGGAAACATGTATCTTGAATTTGGTAGGTGGATATGCAGATTTACATGTCATAAAATTGCACATACATAATACACACACGTATACCAGTGAAAATGCAAGTAAAACGAGAAATCTTAAGATTGGTGGATTGACTCGGTGTTAATATTCTAGTTTTGCAAGATATTGCCTCTGGGAGAAACTGCATAAATGGTACATGAGATCTCTCTGTATTACAACTGCCAATGAATCTATAATTATCTTAAAGTAAAATTTAATTAAAAATAATAATGTTAAATGCTAGATGTATTTAATTTTATTCCTTCCTTTATTTTATTCAGGACAATTTTAATCACGTTTAACTGGGGTTTTGGATGAGAGGATAAATCATATCTAAAGGAAGGAGTTTTCCATAAGGTTTTACTGTATTAAATTATAGCTAGATTTCCATAATAAGAAATAGCAACTGATAATGAGGGTCGTTTTGAAGTATCATTCACAAGCCATTGTAGAAGGATACATCAGCCCCTACACATCTTCCTTATTATGGTCTGTTGTTTTCGGACATTTGCCATAAGATGAGGATTGTGTTTAGTGATATTTGTAGAAAGAAATTGGCAAGTCCTTTTGTATAACAACTTTGTCATTCTTATTTTTGTTTTTCTTAATGATCTTTTAGTTTGTTAGCACTCATTTACAAGTTTTTTTTTCAAAAAGAGCATATGTGGATGGTAACTTTTCTGAGCTCATGAATAGCTAAGAATGTATTTAGTTGCTGACATGTAAAAAATGTGGTTGAGTATGCATTTCTTGGGAAATAATCATTTTTTTCTGTAAATACACAGATCGCCATTTACACTGTGGTATTTCACATACAGACAAGAAGAAAATAATCCTTTTTTAAATGAAACCAGGCGTAATTTAAAATAACTTACGTTGAAATTTCTTCCTTTCCCCCAAATGTGTAGTATTTTTTTCCTTTTATAATTCAAAATTACTACTACTGTGAGTCTGCATGTTTTATTTTCATGTATTTTGCCTGAAAATAGATAACTTCTGTGTTTGCATACTCCTGTATTTATTTTTCTCACTTAGAAAAGTTTTCTTCAGTTACATCTCTGATTATTGGTACCATTTTAACCGTAGTGTTTTGTTTCTTAAGAAAATAATTCTTAAGCTGCATCTTTCACCTCTATTATTCCTATTAGGCTCTCTGATATTTTTCACCTCTGCCTTTTAGGAGAGTGTTTCAAGATTGTTGGCTGCATCATTCACTTTGTTTTCATTATTTACTTTATAGTTCTTTTTATAAGCCAGTGCCAGTGATAAGAAGTACAAACATTCAAATACTGCTAACTTTATTTAGTATGTGGGATTTTCCCTAGGCACCTGAGCCTAGAGTCTGTGCATTTAATTACTGCACCAGAGCCACACAGTGCCATTCCATGAACTACCAATACTCATTAACTACAGAAACAGAGTAAGCGTTTAGAAACTTTTATAGCAATTCAACAGAAAAATAGTACGCCTATTAAATCTCATAATAAAAAAATAGGATTTGTATTTTATGTCTTATTTTTACTTTGTTTTCCCTAGTAATTCATTTTTGCTATATTTAACAAAGTATTGGTCCGCAAGAGATTGGGACAGAAATACAACAAAACAGAACTAGTTCTTCATGACAGATAGAGAAAAAAGCTCTAGCAACCTGTTAGGAATTTAGATAATTCAGACGTCATAAAGAAAAAATTCAAAATTCTATTATTAAAAAGGGGCCACTGTTGGATATTATTATGGATACATCTATATCTACAGTGTGGATATATCTACAGAATTTCTATCTATCTCTATCCATCCATTTACAAAGATGGTATTGTTATCCATACTACTGCATAATCTGCTTGTTTCTCTGAATATATCATGAACATTTTCATGTTAACAAATATGTAGATCATTATTATAAGTGGCTGCATAATTTTATTACATCTCCATTTAATGCTTTTCCTAATGGGAAACTTCTCTAGTGACACTGAAAGTTCTCAGTATCATACATAATGTACATTGAACAGCCTTGTGTATACGTCTTGCCCACGTGTTTGATCATTTTCAAATTGTTATGTTCTATCTGTTATAATGTATGCTTACATATTGGAATTGCTGAGTCAGGAGTATACAATTGAATCCAGAAAATACTAATATTTCAGGATATACATCATAAAAGTGTTCTCCAGAAAAATTTTACACTTTTTTAGCAAGGTGAAAGTTCTTGTTATACTCTTAGAACATTTTGAATGCCTGTGTGCTAGTGGTGTTATCCCCTGGGGCTCTTTCTTAGTACTTTACAGTTTTGTTTACTGTCTTTCTTAATTAGAATCGCCAGAGGTTTGATTATTGTGTTTCTCTAAAAACAACAAACTCTTAGATTAATCGATCAAGTCTCTTATTCTGCTTACTAATTCATTAGTTTTGGCTTTAATCTTGGCTCTTTTTTTTTTTTTTTTTTTTTTTTTTTTTTT
>NW_016107831.1:186371-252245 GCF_001604975.1 Cebus imitator
TATATATAAATTTGTTGTATGCTTCTTTACTCTACTTAGGAAAAAAATTCAAAGCTTTTATTTCCACTTTTTTTTTTTCTTTTACCAAGAGCTGGTTAAGAAAGCGTGAGCTATTATTTTTAAAAACTTTACCGCCGACTTTCCTTAGTTACTTGTAAGATTAGATCTTTTGCATATTTGTTATTCATTTATAAAATATTTAATCATATATGGATTATCTGCTTAGTTCCTTTACGATTTGTATTTTACATTTTTACTGTTCTTTTTGTTGTTATTGTTGTTAATTTCTGTGAGTTCAGCCATGGAAGCATGGGGTTTGGACAGGTTGTGCATTTCTTTTCCCACCCTACATAAATGAACTCTGCTGGATAAATGTCTCTATCCCATTGGTAGCCTTTTTTTTTTTTTTTCAATGTACAGATATTACACCTGCACAGAAGCCCAGCATTGAGTGAACCTCCTTTGTTATGTGGACAAACGTCAGTCTGAGAATGAAGCTAATGTAGAAGAAACAGACCCGATCAGGCGCGGTGGCTCGTGCCTGTAATTTCAGCACATTGAGAGGCTGAGGCAGGTGGATCACCTAAGGTCAGGAGTTCTAGACCAGCCTGGCCAACATGGTGAAATCCCATCTTTACTAAAAATACTAAAAAATTAGCTGGACGTGGTGGTGGGCACCTGTAATCTCAGCTACTCAGGAGGCTGAGGTAGGAGAACTGCTGGAACCCAGGAGGTGGAGGTTGCAGATGATAGCAGATGCTAGAATTGCTAGCATTGATATCACTGATAGCAGACAGCAGATACCGTTGATAGCAGATGCTAGAATTGATTTGTTAAATGGAAGGTTCTCTACATCATGCTAGTTGTTTTAAGTTATGCTTTTCATTACTTTTTAAATCTTAGTACATAGAACCTCTGTTAGAAATTCAGTAGACCTTTTCTTTATAACTCTCAATGATTTTCTTTTGGAAATATGGTTTCTGGGTTCCAAATGAGTTTAATGCTTCCATTTTTTTTTTCACTATATAGCATCTATTCAAAGATCTGTCTTTGTATAATAAGAGAGTAATCCGAGTCAAATGATTGCTGATAGATTGAGTCAGTGTTTTTTCTGGGTTCTCCTGCAACTCACCTCAGTGCTGTTAGACCTTTTATATATAGAACTTTCTTTGCCAGAGTTGGAAGCAGAAAAACATCCCAGAGTTCGATCACCAGCTTTCACTGTGCTTCCTCTCACCACCTCTTCTCAAAAACATCGTATCCCAAGGTATACCACCACTTGTCCATTTCCACCATGGACATGATAAATGGGATTAACATTTATACATGGATATACAGGGAGAGACACTAACTAGGGGATAAAATAGCACAGAGAGCCCCAGATATAAGATTTTTTGTATATGTATATGGAGGGATGAGAATTGTGCACAACAATTAGCCTCCATCCTAACCTATAGATTCCTTAATGGAACCTTTAAAATTTATTTTCAGATGCCAAACTAAATGTTCAAGACATCAAGTGTCTTGCAATTAATAGTTTTCAATTTTAATAAATATCTTCTTATACTCCCTTAACTGAGTGGAAAGAAGCTCTACACTGTAGAACAACACTCATTGGTTTTACATTTTCTATCATTTTGTTACATGAAAGAGGAATGAATCAGCAATCTCATCACTTGTAACTTTCCATATGGTGCCACATAGATCTACTAAAGTGTCTCCCTGGGAGAGACAGAGTATACAGGGCTAAGAGATGCAAACAATTATGTTCACACATCAGTGGACTTAAAAGTACTATCAGGTTTCAGGAGGAATGCTTTTCAGCCAAGTAGGCCATGATGTGATCTCTATTAAATTTATGGGAAATGAGGTTACTCCCCGGGTGACATGCTGTTAAATGATAGTAAAAACTAATTAATCACACCTACTTTTATTTGTTAAAATAGCTGTGCTTCAGCCTTTTTTTTTTGGCCAGGTAGCCTTAAAATATAGGCGTGGCCACAGTGGGTTCATTCTACTGTGTTTCAACCTGATCTGACCAGCTAGTAATTTGCTTATGCTCTGAAGCATGTAGATGATACACATTAACCTTCAGAGTTTTTGTTTCAGGGATACCACTAAATTCCAGTTGTCTAATGTGGAAAGCAGATTGGAAACATGGCAGGAGTGAGATGAATTGTGTAATAAACCTTCTTTCCTTCTTAGCATGTGTTTTAACTTATAAAGGTAATGACTTTAAAATTAAAATGTTAAAAGTGTGTTTATTTTAAGATAGTTATTTGTATTATAAAATAAATATATGATCACATGCAAACTCAGATCTTGTACCTTGACTAATAGCTAGTATTTATTGATGTTATGTATTTAGCATTGACTTAAACTCTTTATATACTTCATCCCATTAAATATTATTCTTTATAGATGGTATATTATTAAATATTATAACTCCCGATTTGCTGATGAGATAAGTGTGACTAACTTTTCAGACAATAAGTGTTAGAGCTATGATTGAAATTCAGGTCTGCAAGTTTCATTTAGTTCCTATGTCCTCTAGGTAGTATAAAAGACTGCTTCTCAACTGGCCATTAATGTTAGTCACAATTAAATATTAGAGCAGTGGTTCCCAATGTTTTTGGCACCAGAAATTGGTTTCGTGGAAGATGTTTTTTCCACGGATGGGAAAAAACAGTTTCCGGGACAAAACAGTTCCACCTCGTATCATCAGGCATTAGATTCTCATAAGGAGGGCACAACTTGGCTAGATCCCTTGCATATGCAGTTCACAACAGGGTTTGCGCTCCTATGAGAATTTAACGTCCCCGCTGATCTGACAGGAGGCAGAGCTCAGGCAGTAATGCTCACTGGTCCCCGACTCACCTCTTGTTGTGTGGCCCTGTTCCTAGCAGGCCACGGGTGGGGACCCGTGTCTTAGAGGGACAAATGTGAATCCCAACAGTTATCATTAATATTGTTTTCTTAATTTATGACCAGTTTATCCATGTGTATATCCATGTCTATATTCATAATTGTCTATATCATCTATAATTGTCTCTATATATCTATTATCTATATATCCATGTCATTTATATCTATATACCATTAGACTAGCATTGAGAAAATAACAGAATATAGACTCTGCAGGAAAAGAGTAGGTCACCAGGTATGGAGCAATCATATAAGGTACTTTTACTTGCATTAATCACGTACGTCTTGTGATCACTTATTTTATAAATTAAAGAGATAGTTCACTAATTCAAGAAGCAGAGAAGGCTAGAACATGCAAAAGCGGAAGGAAGGACTGCATGGTTGGTAAGAGTGAGCAAAAGAAGAGATGATGGCGCTGTTACAGGAGAAAAGGGGGATGGTTCTTATCAAGATCACAGAGGTCCTCGTTTGGGTCCAGTGACAAAGGCTTTGGTTAGTAGCAGCGAGCAGCCTGGTCGGCCAATGTCTGTCACATCAGAACCACCAGCTCACTAGGCAGGTGAATTTCTAGTCTATTCTTTTGCTGAACTGTCATTAAGATAAAAATTAATATTTTTAGGACATTGGATAATAACTGAGTTTTCGTGAGGCCATTTGCCTTAATATACAAACTGCAGATTTACTACAGATTTTTGCAATTAACATTTTCATTAATTAAATGTTTCTCAAACGTCATTTTGTTTAAGTGTAAGTGGGAAAATTTAGGCCATCTGGGAGTGTATAGTTTGCTTAGAAATGTTGGAATAACCAAACTAAGACAAGTTAGATACTGAAAAGTTAAATGGAGTGTGATGGCTCATGCCTGTAATCCCAGCACTTTGAGAGGCCGAGACGGGCAGATCACTTGAGGTCAGGAGTTTGAGCCCAGCTTGGCCAACATGGTGAAACACTGTCTCTACTAAAATACAAAAATTAGCCGGTTGTTGTGGCGCATGCCTGTAATCCCAGCGACTCAGGAGGCTGAGGCAGGAGAATCTCTTAAACTCGGGAGGCAGAGATTGTAGTGAGCTGAGGTCACGCCATTTTACTCCAGCCTGGGTAACAGAAGTGAAACCCGTTTAAAAAAAAAAAAAAAGAGAGAGAGAGAGAGGGAGAGGCAGAAGAGATGGAAGTGAGAAACAGCTGGATTGGTTATAGCTGGGCGTTTGCCTTCTTTGAACACAGTTTGAACAGTTGGCTGCAGTTGATTGGCCAAAGCTTGGTGATTGGCACAAGAGTAGGCTGCGATCTGTTTACACTTCCACTTGTTACAGCTCACGATGCACAGAGAAACTTTTAGCATGAACTTAGAATATGTAAGGAGGCAGCTTTAGGCTAAACTTGATTTAACAGTAATGAGGATCCTGCACAAAGAAGCGAACAAGAGACACCGGGGTCTACTCGATGGTGGAGGATGGGAGGAGAAAGAAAAGCAGAAAAAGTAACTATGGGGTACTAGGCTTAACACCTGGGTAATGAAATAATCTGTACAACAAACCCCTGTGACATGAGTTTACCTGTATAACAAACCCTCACATGTGCCCCTGAACCTAAAATAAAAGTTAAAAAATCGTATTAAAAAAGTTACATGCACAGTGGACTGTGCCTTGCAGTTTGGGTATCAGCTCAGCCAGAGTAAAATAAAGCACTAGATTTCTGAAGCCCCAAATTCCAGGTATTTGGTGCTGAATAGCATATCTAGATGCACCCTGGGGCAGAAGAGGATCTGTTGGCTTCATGGCAGAGTTCAACATCTGCTGACTAATGTGGTTTTGGGCTTTGAATCAACATCAGCAGCCACCATACAGTAGTGTTCTCAGGCCTTGGGTGAGCCCCAGAATCGTTCTGGTCTGCAAGACTTCAGATGTGACCCTGCACAGTGTCAGCCATGATGGCCTTGGGAGTGCCTGTGTCAACCTTCCTCCAACTCCAGGAAGCCCAGCATGGACAGTCTCGTGACTGGGTGAGAGGGAAGGGAGCAAAAGACATTTCCTAGTAAGCCAGGGAATTCTTCCTTATCTTACTCAAGACCACTAAGGCTTGGTATTTAACTCTGCAAGAGTCACAGTAGTCCTGGGCTTTAGGATACTACCTAGTGCTGAAATGGCTGCAGTGACCACAGGCTTAGGATACAATGCTCTTAATCCCCTTTGAATTCATAAAAAGCCTTCTCAAGAAGGATAGATACAAACAAGCCTAGACTGCAGAGACTAGAAAAAATACCTAACTCTTTATGCCCAGGGATCAACAAACATCCATAAGCAGCAAGGACATTCAGGAAAACATTACTTCATCAAATGGTCTAGATAAGGTACAAGTGACCCCTCCCAGAGTGACAAAGATATGTGAACTTTCAGACAGAAAATTCAAAATAGCTGTCTCGAGCAAGATCAAAGAACTTTAAGATAACACAGGAAAGGAATTCAGAATTTCCTTAGAGAAACACAGATTTTTAAATAATAAGAAATTAAATAGTAACTCTAGAGCTGAAAAATTCAGTTGACAAACTGATAAATGCATCAGAGTTTCTCAATACCAGAACTGATCAAGCAGAGGAAAGATTTAGTGAGCTGAAAGGCACGCTATATTAAAATATACAATCAGAGGAGGAAAAGGAAGAAGAGTAAAAAAGAATGAAGCACACCTATAAGATCTAGAAAATAACCTCAACAAAGACATGAAATCAACCTGCATGCCCAATAACAGTGGACTGGATAAAGACCCAGCAATCCCATTACTGGGTATATATCCAAAGGATTATAGATCATTCTATTATAAGGACATGTGCACATGAATGTTCATTGCAGCACTGTTTACAATAGCAAAGACCTAGAACCAACCCAAATGCCCATCGATGATAGACTGGACAGGTAAAATGTGGCACATATACACCATGGAATATTATGCAGCCATCAAAAACGATGAGTTTGTGTCCTTTGTAGGAACATGGATGAACCTGGAAAGCATCATTCTCAGCAAACTGACACAAGAGCAGAAGATCAAACACCGCATGTTCTCACTCATAGGCGGGTGTTGAACAATGAGAACACATGGACACAGTGAGGGGAGCACTACACACTTGGGTCTGTTGGGTGGAAATAGGGGAGGGTCAATGGGGGGTGGGGAGTTGGGGAGAGATAGCATGGGGAGAAATGCCAGATATAGGTGATGGGGAGGAAGGCAGCAAATCACACTGCCACGTGTGTACCTATGCAACAATTTTGCATGTTCTTCACATGTACCCCAAAACCTAAAATGCAATAAAATAAATTAAAAAAAAAAAAAAGAAAATGTGGTACATATACACCATGGAGTACTACATAACCATAAAAAAGAATGCTTTTCAGCAACATGGATAATGTTGGAGGCCATTATTTTAAGTGAATCAATGTAGGAAAAGAAAAGGAATACCACATATTCTCACTTATAAGTGGGACCTAAACATTGTGTACTAATGAAGACAACAAAGGAGGCAATAGAAACTAGGGCCTACTTCAACATGGAGAGTGGAAGGAGGGTGAGGATAGAAAAACTACCTATTGGGCCCTGTGTTGATTACCTGGGTGACAAATTATTTATACACCAAAGCCCCTTCACATGCAATTGAGCCATGTAATAAACCTGCACATATACCCCCGAACCTAAAATAAAAGTTGGAAAGAGAAAGAAAAAAAGAAAGACTAAAAAAGACAAATCTCAGAGTTACTGGCCTTGAAGAAGACGTAGAGAGAGACAGGGGTAAAAATTCATTTGCAGAAATAATAACAGAGACCTTTCCAAACCTATAGAAAGATATGAATGTCTAGGTACAAGAAAGCCAAAGAATGCCAAACAGATCCAGTTGAAATAAGACTATGATACGTATATAATCATTAAACTCTCAAAGCTCAAGGATAAAGAAGGAATTCAAAAAGCAGCAAGATAAAAGAAACAAATAACAATAAAAAGTGTTGTGATATGTGTAGCCGCAGATTTCTTGTGGAATCCTTACAGGCCAAGAGGGAGTAGAATGACATTCAAAATTCTGAAGGAAAATAACTTTCAACATAGAGTATTACATCCAGCCAAATTGTCCTTCAAACATGAAGGAGACAAAAAAAAAAAGCTGAGGGACTTCATCAACATTAGACTGGTCTTAAAAGAAATACTAAACAAAGTTATTCAACTTTAAATAAAAGGATGTTAATCAATAACAAGAAATCATCTGAAAGTATAAAACTTACTAGTAATAGTAAATATACAAACATAAACAGAATACTCTAACACTGTAATTGCAATGTCTAAAGCACTCATATCTTTATTAGGAAGACTAAAAGACAAATCTATCAAAAATAATAACTACAAATACTATTTAGATATAGACAGTATAAAATACATGAATACAGACAATAAAAAGTCAAAAAGTGAGAGAAAAGGTTTAAAGTATAGAATTTTTTTAGTTTTCTTTTTGCTTGTTTTTTTCTTTTCCTTGTAATCAGTTATCAGTTTAAAATAATTGGTCATAAAATGTTATTTGCAATCATAATAGTAACCACAAAACAAAACTTATAACAGATAGACAAAGAATAAAAAGCAAGAAGTTAAAATATGCTACCAGAGACAAACAATACAAACACATGGAAATTAAATAATATGTTCCTGAATGACCAAGGAATTTACAAGAAATTGAAAAGAAAATTGAAAAATTTCTTGAAGCAGATGAAAATGGAAACACAGCATACTAAAAACTATGCAATAAAGCAAAAACAGCGCCAAGAGGAAATTTTATAACAATACATGCCTACATCAAAAAAGGAGAAAAACTTCAAATGAACAACCTAACAACTTATTGCTAAGTACTAGAAAAGTAAGAGCAAACCAAACCCCAAATTNAAAAAAAAAAAAAAAAGAAAAAGAAAAAGAAAGAAAGAAATACAGTGTACAGCAGAAATAAATGAAATTGAGACTAAAAACAAATCATATCATTAAATGAAAAGTGGCTTCTTAAAAGATAAACAAAATTACAAACTTATTCATGGTAGTGAATAAGTCTCATGAGATCTGATAAGGGGAAACTCCTTTTGCTTGGGTCTCTATTCTCTTTTGTCAGCCACCATGTAAGACGTGCCTTTTGCCCTCCACCATGATTGTGAGGCCTCCCCAGCCACATGGAACTGTGAGTCCATTAGACCTCTTTTTCTTTATAAATTACCCCGTCTCAGATACATCTTTATCAGTAGAGTAAAAATGGACTAATGCAGATGGCAATAATCGACACTGGGGACTGATAGATGGGGGAGGGAGGGAAAGGGACAGGGTTTAAAAACTAACTGAAGGCTGAGGTGGGGGGATCACCTGAGGTCAGGAGCTTGGGACCACCTTGGCCAACATGGTGAAACCCCGTCTCTATACAAACTGGCTGGGTGGAATGGTGCATGCCTGTAATCTCAGCTACCAGGCAGGCTGAGGCAGGAGAATTGCTGTAACCCGGGAGGCAGAGGTTGCAGTGAGCTGAACTACACCATTGCACGCCAACCTTGATGACAGAGCGAGACCCTGTCTCAAAAAAAGAAAAGAAAGGAAAAGAAAAGAAAAGAGAAACTAACTTTTGAGTACTGTGCTATTTGGATAATGAGGTTGTTTGTACCTCAAGCCTCAGTGTCATGCAGTATACCTATATAACAAACCTGCACACGTACCCCCTGAATCTAAAATAAAAGTTAAAATTATAAAAAATGTAGGCCTTCATGGAGAAATAAAAAAGATAAAAAAAATGTAGAAGAGAAATATTTTTAAAATAAAATGAGAAAATAAACTGGCTTTTATTGAAAATACAGGCAATGACAGATTCTGCTGAGAAAGTGTTAAAAGGGAAACCCTTATACACAGTTGGTGAGAATATAAATTAGTAAAATCACTATGAAGAATAGTATGGAGTTTCTTCAAACAACTAAAAGAAGAACTACCATATGATCTAGCAATCCCGCTGCTAGATATATACCTAATAGAAAGGAAATCAGTATGTTAAAGAGATATACTTCCATGTTTATTAAAGCACCCTCCTGTTTATTATAGTGCTATTTACAATAGCCAAGACATGGAATCAGTATAAGTTCTTTCAGTGGATCAATGGATAAAGAAAATGAGGTACGTATACACAATAGAATATTATTCAGCCATAAAAGATGAAATCCTTTCACTTGCAGCAACATGGACAGAACTGGAGGACATTACGTTAAGTGAGATAAGACAGACACAGAAAGACAAATATCACAGGTCCTCACTAATACGTTGAAACTAAAAAATTTGAACTCATGGAGATAGACAGTAGAATGACGGTTACAAGAAGCTGGTGTGGGTAGTGGGGATGGAAGGATAAAGAGGGATGGTTAGTCCATATAAGAATATAGTTAGGTAGAATGAATAAGATCTAGTGTTTCGTAGCACAATAGGCCAACTATAATTAACAATACTTTGTTGTATATTTCAGAATTACTCAAAGAGGCGATTTGGAATATTCCTAACACAAATAAATGACAAATGCTTGAAGTGATGAATACACCATGACCCTGATTTGATCATTAAAAATGTCACATCCAACCTGTAAATATGTGCAACTATCATGTACCATAATAATAAAAAATAAACAAGAAGGAAGAAGCAGGTTTAGCACATCTTATCAGAAGATGATATGTTACTTATATGAGCTAGTATGGTATATTTCAATTTAAATGTTACCCATGTTACTTTTAAGTTAGCAAGTCAGGCACGTCTTGCTATCTTTTAAAATTTTCTTTTTAAGTATTTCAGAGGTGTTTATTTGCATAAAGAATACTAGAAATCGATGTTTGCGAATGAAAAGAGAATTATATTAGGTCTATTATTAGACCTATTATTCTAAGTCTAGGAATAATGTAGTTCTGAGGTCATTTAATCCATGCTGTTACACCAGGTGTGAAATCCTGGTTAGTCTAAAAACTTTTATTTTTTTTAAATCAGCAACACCAATGTATATTTTTCTTCTAAGAATGCATGTTTAAATAAACACTTTGAGGCTATGTTATAGTGAGTAAAACTTTTTAAAAAAAACATCCATGAGCTTGGGACAGTTTTAGCTCAGCAGAAACTATTTTTCACACCTAAAAATTTTTATCGAATGCTGTAAATCTAAAAAAATTATTTTAAACAGATGAGACTTTATAGCCACTTGGGGATAATAAAAATTTTGAAGAAGATATTACATTATGTAGATGAGGGGAATATATTAGTCAATATTGTGACTTTTTAAAGAGTTTGCTCTTAAAAATAGGATAAAGTAAAATTACACACTTATCTTTCAGGAAAAATGTCAGTATGTTTTTGCATAAATCCTCTTTTATCATGGTATTCTAAAGTTAAAGGAAGGATTATGTGGTTCATGATGTTTTGGCTGTAGTGAACTCTGATCCTTCCTGCGTGGCCAAGAAGCGCATGGTCTCTGATTCTAAGAGGCAGCCAATTTTCAGAACCTTTAGAGAGTTTCTGAAGAGCACGTGATTGTTAATCCCATACTACTAAAAATATATGAACGGAGATTTGGAACTGATCTAACATCTCTAACGTATATGATATTATTTTCTCTACTGAGGCTCCAAGACGCTGTTTGGATGGCCAGACTCCCATATTGTAGGTAAAAAAATTGGTTTAGAGAGAACTAATATCTCCCCTGTATCATACAGTTCATAAATAGCTGAGGAAGAAACTAAAAAATATTCTTCTAATTTCAAATTCAGTGATTTTCTGTGTCTTTCTACATTGTTTTTCTGAAATTTTTTTTTTCACAAGGCTTGTTTTCTGAATCCAGGCATATAGTTCTTAAGTTGGACTTTCTTCTCTCATGATTTCATTTGAAAAATGGTAGAAAGGGGTGGGAATCTAGAAAAAAAAAACTATTGTTTTCAAATTTAAATACTTTAGGAGACAAGAGGCATAAAAGCAATAATAAAAGGGTCTGATTCCTGAAGGGGAATTTCAAGCTATATTTATGGATTTGTGCAGAGAAAACTAAGTTTCTATAGTACATGCAAGTCATTTCTCCATAGGAGGATAAAACTTTATTTAAAACACACCTTTGAAGATTCCGCGTAAATGCAGGCATGCCGTTTCCCAGAACTGGTAGTGAGATATAACAGAAAGAAGCACTTTTGCTAAAGAACGAATCGGGATTTCAAGGGATGTGAGAACAGGTGATAACTTACTTTCATGACTCAGTCCAAATGCACAAAGAAGAGAACGATTACTTTCTCTCTCACCAACTAATACCCTTATACCAGAGTCTCCTAAAGGCTCTGTGAAAATGTTTTCCATTTCTGAAAGAAAGAGAAAGATTCACCCAGACATATAGGAAGTGAATTTCTGTACTGACCTTGCTCAGAAAATATAGGTTAACATGGAGACATCACTTTCAATCTCCTGTTGGCCTGTTTGCTACTGAGAAGCAGCTGTGGGAGAAAATGTAGGAAGAAAAGAAACATTTCTACCTTAATTTTTGGCTAGTCCTATAAGACAAAAGAAAACCCACGAGGAAATGTGATAATTACAGCACTTCTATAGTGAGTCATGCTATAATATAAACAGTAATATTTTATAGTTATAATAGCAGTTATTTATTGAGTATTTACATATGCCACGAATTGTGCTAAGCCCTTTACTTGTATTACCACAGGTGATCGTTACTTATACTACTTCCATTTTATAGATGAAAAACTTGGGCTTCATGAGTTTACATAACTTCAGCATCACAAAGCTTTAATAAATGACTGAGCTTGGTTTCAAACTCACAGAGCTCAGAGATCAGAGGGTTATGCTCTTAAGTACTGCATTCTTAAATACTGCATTCTTAAATACCGTAGCATTTAAGTACTGGCTACTAACATACTGCTAGTGCAATACTGGCTCTTAGGCAGGAAATTTCTACCTCTCTCTATAGGAATCTGACCCTTATCAGTCAATGGCCATGTTAAGATGACAAATGTATTGAGAAAAAAAAAAAAAGAGTTAAAAGCATCATATTTTTAGAATGGGGAATTTCTGTTGGTTACATATAGTGAAAGACTGAACTGAACAGCAACATGCATTGATTCTGATTTTAGTTGCTGCCCCATCATATTGTGATTCTGACCATGCAAAATCATTCTCAGTACCTAAAATAATTTTCAAAATACCATAAACAATGGGTGACCAGAAAGGAGAAATGATATCAAGTTTCCACTCTAACTTGACTTCCCAACCGTCACATTTGCACATTGTTTGAGTCTCTTCTTACTGCCAAGAAGTGATATCAGAACAAGCCAGATGAATGAGAATTGTTTTTCCCTAATTAGAATTGCAGACTGTCGTTCAGCTCTTGGTGAGTCCTTGATGTCACAGCACTTTATGAAAACATCCAATGAGCAGATGCAGACGATTTTCTGTTGCCCAAACTTTATGACTGTTTTCTGTGCTAGTCTTTGGTAACGAGGAATAGAAGAAAACAGGTCTGCAGACAAGTAGGAGGAAATCTTCATGCCATTATTTTTCATCCGTTATGGTACACTAATTAAAAGGACTTGAAAAAGTTTACAGTCTGAACCCATTTTTTAAAATTTGTCTACATGTTATTCCTAAAAATGTCTTTGTTGTCAATGTCATCTGCCAAGTCACCCTGAAAATGTATTAGTTTGTTAGGGAATTTCTTTAGGTGCCCAAATTTATAAAGTTACTGTGTGAAAGATATTACTGTCCAAAGACTGACAGTGAGATGATATAGATAGGGCAATTGTTCAGGTACCATTCTCTGTATTTCTTGTGAGCTTGACAAGTCACAAATATCTTATATGCAGTCCTCGTTATGACTTGAAATCACTTCTAGGTTCAAGGAGTGCATTGTTGACAATATTATACTGAACATAAATAAGAGAAACTATGGGTAAGATGAAATCTTAAGTTAAAATAAGTGAAAAAAATAGAAATTAATAAAATGAAACAATATCCAATCTCCTTCCAAAATACCCTATGATTACTGCTAAAATAACAGTTTTTTTCCCCTTTGCAGAGGGTTACACAAATAGTATTTCTTACTTTGTAAATGCTGTGTGGAAGTAAAAGTAATATTATTATATGTTTTTCATGTGAATTTATCTCCTCCATAAGATTTTAGTTTGGCAACTTTATTTTTTATTTACTTCTAAATAAAAATATTTTATCATCACTTTGTATCAGAATGAACTGAAGTGTTATGCACTGGTTAGCTAGTTAGCACATATTGAAGCTTTAACTCCTAATCAACACCACAAACCTATAAACTAAAATCACTCTAATTTTCTTTAACATTCTACAAATCAGCAAAGGAAAGAAATAAAATTTTCCATCCTAATGCGGGTGGCAAAATGTTATAAATTTCCTGAGCAAATTTGTTTCTGAAATAATCTTTTATTGGTTTTTTATTTTTAAAAACGTGGAATTATTAGTGAGGATATATGTAAAGGAAAACCAGCCTGTTAAGAGCTATAATAGAGTTGCCAGATAAGGCAAATGAAAATACACAATGCCTAGTTGAATTTTAGATAAATAAGTGTTTAGCATAAACGTGTCCCCTTCCACACTATATCCTAAAGTACCAACAATGTTTTTCTCTGGATCATGGGATTTTTTTGTGGTTTCAATTTTCTTTTTCTTGATTACTCAGTGTGTGCTATTGAGCGAGACTTGATTTTCTAGAACGGAAGTCTAGGAGGGGACAGAACACAGCCCTTGCATTTTGGCACTGTCGTAAAGTAAAAGATTCCTTAGGCCCAGACTAAGGAATCCACCGAAGCATCTTTCAGAAGGGAGGAATCAAAAAAGAGGAGACAAAGGGCTCAGAGGATTGAGTAGTTAGGGACAAGGCAAAGATTGAAGAGAGTCAGAAAGCAAACTAACATCTGAACAGAGTATTTCTCTTAGGGGTGGAGGAACCAAGGACAGGTATTTCATGTTGAAACTCCAGAATCCTGGGGGAAGCCATCTTAGTGCCCTTCACCTGCTGTTTGGTTGTTCTTTGTGAGACAGAGCTTTGGGTGTCATGGGGCATGGAGAACAGGGATGAGGCTGATGGGAAAGTGAGGCCCAGGGGAGCAGTATTAGGAAGCCACTGTGGGGAATTTTACGGACAGGGTGATCTCAAAGATCTCTTACATTATCAAAATTATTTTTGAGGACTAATGGAAGAACTAGTTTTAGGCAATTTCTAATCTTGCCAAGGTTTTGAGTTTAAGTGAATAGGGCACCATTAGACAAATTCTGAATGAATTCTCTGATTTATGAACTTATAAAATACAGGGAAGACCAAAAGCACACATCTCTAAGTCCTGCCTTTTACTTAATGCATGAGAGTTCTGCATAAATATGCTTGGTGTCCAAAAACTGAACACAAGTCCTGAATTGTTGGAGGAAGAAAAGAATGATGTTTTATACAGTCTTGGAATGAGATACCTTCTCTGAAAACGTACTGTGAGAAGCAGCAGCATACCAGTCCACACTCTGTTGTAAAATTTGAAAGGGAATCAGAAAGCAACACCCAAACTGCTGCTTCATAAAGATGGCCTGTTTCTTTCTGGGCATTGTTTAATAATAATCCTTTGAACCCTAATATCAAAATATCAAAATCTTATCCGTAAATTTCTAGTTTAGANAATCTGAAAACATGGTAGCTAACAGATGCCTGGCAGTCACCAGGCAAACAACTTTAAAATAGACTTGTATTCTTACTCAAATTAAAAATGCCATATGACTTGTTTATATTAGATTAACTGCTTGTTCCTCATAGCCAGCCAGGCCAGAGCTTCCACTACCACTGTAGTCCTATGCCAAGTTCTGGATTATGTATTATGACTGGATGGTGTGGGGTATGCTGCTTGCCTCCAGCTGATGCAGATTAATAACCGAGGCAAAAGAACCATTTGGGAGAATGAGTTACTTCCTGGTCTAAGCACCAGCTCCAGGCAATAGTTGACCAAGCAGATACAAAATCATAATGAACAAAACTGAGACTTTCATTGAATCATTCAAGAGGAGAATTTGAGATAAATGAATGTGTATTTTAACAAGCAGGGGGCAATGTTATGAAACTCATATCTGAGAAACGGAGTATAGACCAGCAACAGCAATGACAAAAGACCAGAACAAGGTAAATAACTTTAAAAATATGGTGGAATAAATGAAAACACAGATCTTTTCACATAAAACTGTTCATGAGATTACCAGAAAAGGAAGAAGAAATTAACATCCACCACAATGAACTGGCTAGAAATTTAAGATCCATGTTAAATATTTCCATCTTTGTGTTTGGTTAAAGGGAACTGCTAGTATTTACCATTAAGTATGATGCCAGGATTTGACTTCATATAGATATCATACTTTATGGTGATCATATGGTTATTCTAGAATATTAAGCTAATTTAAATGCAACTATTTCTTGAATTTTATCAAATGCATTTTCGACACTAAGATGATCATGTGATTTTCCATTTTCAGACAATAAATGCAGATTATGTAAGTAGACTATTCTGTGGCTGAACCTATTCTGCTGAACCATGACTTACTTTGAGAGTCTCTCTATGATTCCCTCACATAAGTTTAGATCGTTCTTTTAGGTGTCCCCATAGCGCCTTGTACCAGGTGTACCCCAACATTTGCAGGGCCCAGGGCAAGAATTCAAAGGAAGGCCCACATCCCATATGTCTAAATATTTTAAAACTATAAATCAAGCTAACAAACTGTTAAACGAAGTATGTTCTATCCTCCTACCTTGACAAATATATCCTCAAAACCACCTGGAAAACCAGGTTCAAATTAGAATTCTCAGAGTTCTATCTGTGCAGGAACATGACGGTGGGAAGAAATGGCTTCCAGCTGCTGTCCTGTCTGTCGCTCCTCATCCTTCCTTCCCATTCCTGCCTCCCTCCAGAACGTCAGAAAGGGGCTTTTCGTGTATGTGCTGGGACAACCCAGGCCATACATTTAAACTATTCATGATCTCCCCTAAATAGTCACCCATTTGTGAACACATAAACAACAAAGTCAATATTCAGGAGGGTGGTCCTAGGGAAGCCTGTTCTACCAGCGGGAGCAGGTTTGAATTATTTGAGCAGGGAATTTGGATATCCTTGGTCCCTGAAGGTGGGTTGAATGGGAGTTGTGAGCTACAGATAGGGATTCCCAGGATGCCCACAGATATCCCCTCACCTCCTGTGCCTCTCTCTTTGCCTAGAAGAGAGAAACACAGCTCAGTGAAGGCCTGAATGAGGTTCTCTGAAACCTGGGATAAGAGCAGAGGTTTGTTTATGCTTGGATCTAAGGGTCCTAGTGCCTCGGACTGTCCAGTCATCATAGTCATCCCATTTTTTTTTTTTTTTTTTTTTACTTATTTACACGCCCACCAGCAGTGTGTAAGTGTTCCCTCTTCTCCACAACCTCATCAGCATCTTTTTTTTTTTTTTTTTTTTTTACTTATTTACTCCTAGCAAGACTTTAAGCCTCACCTGGGCAAGGATCTGCCTTGTTCATGTTTGTATCACCAGTCCCCAGCACAGTGCCCGGCATCAGTTAGGTACTTATAAATATTTATAAAATAAAAGAAATGCTAGTCATTTAAAAATGGGGTTGTATCTTTTTTAAAGTACATATGCAACATTTATAAAAATTATGTTTTAGGGCTTGATGAATAATTTTAATTAAAAGTCAAAATTCTATAGGTTTAAAAAAACTATACTGTTATAACATTGGAAATAAATAGCTTACAAACAAAATTCATCCACATAGAAAATGAAAAATTATTTTAGATGATAATACAAAGAAGCAAAGATTTTAAAATTTGACAAGATACTTAGGAAGAAATTGATATTTATTTTAATATTCCTAATAAAATTCTATGACAGAAAACTAGAAAGATTTTAAATAACCAATATTTGGGAAATAGTTACTGCACACTGATAGAGTACTATTCAATGAAATAATAATATTAAAAATGAATGATAACATGAAATGTTTGCACAATCTAATTTTAAGTGAAAAATGTATAATGCAAAAGATAGATCATATACGTAACTTAAAATTATTACATTTTACTTTAAGTTCTGAGGTACATGTGCAGCATGTGCAGGCTTGTCACACAGGTAAATGTGTTCCCTGGTGGTTTGCTGCATAGGTCATGCCATCTCCTAGGTCTTAAGTCCAGCATCCATTAGCTATTTTTCCTGTTGCTCTCCTTCCACCTCCCTTCCCTGACAGGGCCCAGTGTGTGTTGTTCCCTTCCCTGTGTCTAGAACATGCGGTGTTTGGTTTTCTATTCCTGCATTAGTTTGCTGAGAATAATGGCTTCCAGCTCCATCCATGTCCCTCCCTGCAAAGGACATGATCTTATTCCTTTTTATGGCTTTGTAATAGTCCATGACATATATGTACGACATTTTCTTTTTTCTTTTTATTGTACTTTAGGTTCTGGGGCACATGTGCAGCTCATACAGGATTGTTGCACAGGTACACACATGGCAATGTGGTTTGCTGCCTTCGTCCCCATCACCTATATGTGACATTTCTCCCCAAGTTATCCCTCCCCAACTCCCCACCTGCCACTGTCCCTCCCCTAGGTCCCCCCTACAGACTCCAGCGTGTGATACTTCCCTCCCTGTGTCCATGTATTCTCATTGTTCAACACCTGCCTATGAGTAAGAATATGTGGTGTTTGATTTTCTGTTCTTGTGTCAGTTTGCTGAGAATGATGGTTTCCAGATTCATCCATGTCTTCACAAAGGACACAAACATCATTCTTTATGGCTGCATAGTATTCCATGGTGTATATGTGCCACATTTTCCTTGTCAAGTCTATCATTGATGGGCATTTGGGTTGGTTCCAGGTTTTTGCTATTGTAAACAGTGCCGCTATGAACAGATGTATGCATGTGTCTTTACAATAGAATGATTTGTAATCCTTTGGGTATATACCTAGCAATGGGATTGCTGGGTCAAATGGAATTTCTATTTCCAGGTCCTTGAGGAATCGCCACACTGTCTTCCACAATGGTTATACTAATTTACACTCCCACCAACAGTGTAGAAGTGTTCCTATTTCTCCACATCCTCTCCAGATCTATTGTCTCCAGGTTTTTTAATGATCGCCATTCTAGCAGGCATGAGGTGGTATCTCAGTGTGGTTTTGATTTGCATTTCTCTAATAATCAGTGATGATGCGCATTTTTTCATGTTTGTTGGCATTATGTATGTCTTCTTTTGAAAAGTGTCTGCTCATATCTTTCGTCCACTTTTGGATGGGTTTGTTTGTTTTTTTCTTGTAAATCTGTTTTAGTTCTTTGTAAATTCTGGATATTAGCCCTTTGTCAGATGGGTAGATTACAAATTTTTTTCCCATTCTGTTGGTTGTCACTCTAATGATTGTTTGTTTAGCTGTACAGAAGCTCTGGAGTTTAATTAGGTCCCATTTGTCTATTTCAGCTTTTGTTGCCAGTGCTTTTGGTGTTTTAGTCATGAAGTCCTTGCCTATGCCTATGTCCTGAATGATTTTGCCTAGGTTTTCCTCTAGGGTTTTTATGGTGTTAGGTCTTATGTTTAAATCTTTAATCCATCTGGAGTTAATTTTAGTGTAAGGTGTCAGGAAGGGGTCCAGTTTCTGCTTTCTCCACACTGGTAGCCAGTTTTCCTAACACCATTTATTAAATAGGGAATCCTTTCCCCATTGCTTGTTTTTGTCAGGTTTGTCAAATACTGTCATTCATTGATGGGCATTTGGGTTGACTCCACATCTTTGCTGTTGTGAATAGTGTTGCAATGAACTATTCACAATAACAAAGACATGAAATGAACCCAAATGAACATATGCATGCATGTGTCTTTATAATAGAATGATTTATATTCCTTTGGGTATCTACCCAGTAATGGGATTGCTGGGTCAAATGGTATTTCTGGTTCTAGGTCTTTGAGGAATCACCCCATGGTCTTCTACAATGGCTAAATTAATTTACATTCCTATCAACAGTGTAAAAGCCTTCCTATTTCTCCACAGCCTTTCCAGCATCTGTTATTTCTTAACTTTTTAATAATTGTCATTCTGACTGTCATGAGATGGTATCTCATTGTGGTTTTGGTTTGCATTTCTCGAATGATAAGTGATGTTGAGCTTTTTTTTTTTTTTTTGGTCTCATAAATGTCTTCTTTTGAGAATTGTCTGTTCACATACTTTGCCCACTTTTTAATGAAGTTGTTTGCCTCTTTCTTGTAAATTTGTTTAAGTTCCTTGTAGAATCTACATATTAGACCTTTATCAGATGGACAGATGGCAAAAATTTTCTCCCATTCTGTAGGTTTTTTTGTTTGCTCTGATGATAGTCTCTTTTGCTGTGCAGAAACTCTTTAGTTTAGTTAGGTCCCATTTGTCAATTTTTGCTTTTATTGCAATTGCTTTTGATGTTTTTGTCATGAAATCTTTGCCTGTGGCTATGTCCTGAATGGTATTGCTTAGATTTTCTACTAGCGTTTTTATAGTTTTAGGTTTTACATTTAAGTCTTTAATCCATCTTGAGTTAATGTTTATGTAAAGTGTAAGGAAGGGGTCCAGTTTCAATTTTCTGCATATGGTTAGCCAGTTCTCCCAGCATCATTTATTAAATGGGGAATCTTTTCCCCATTGCTTTTTTTTTGTTGGGCTTGTTGAAGACCAGATGGTTATACATACATGGTCTTACTTCTGAGTTCTCTATTCTGTTCCATTGGCCTATGTGTCTGTTTTTGTGCCATCACCATATTGTTTTGGTTACTGTAGCCTTGTAGTATAGTTTGAAGTTGGATAGCGTGATGCCTTGAACTTTTTTCTTTTTGCTTAGGATTGGTCTTGGCTATGTGGGCTCTTCTTTGGTTCCATATGAGTATTAAATAGTTTTTTCTAATTCTGTTTAATGGAAATAACATTGAATCTATAAAGTACATTGGACAGTATGGCCATTTTCATGATATTGATTCTTCCTGTCCGTAAGCGTAGATTGTTTTTCCGTTTGTTTGTGTCCTCTCTGATTTTCTTGAGCAGTGGTTTGTAGTTCTCCTTGAAGAAGTCCTTCACTTCTCTTGCTAGCTGTATTCACAGGTATTTTATTCTCTTTGTAGCAATTGTGAATGGGAGTTCATTCATGATTGACTCTCAGATTGTCTATTGTTAGTGTATAGGAATGCTTGTGATTTTTGTTCATTGATTTTGTATCATGAGATTTGCTGAAGTTGCTTATCAGTTTAAGGAGTTTTTGGACTGAGATGATGAGATTTTCTAATCATAAAATCATATCATCTGTAAACAAAGACAATTTGACTTTTTCTCTTCCTAGTTGAATGTGCTTTATTTTTTTCTCTTGCCTGACTGCCCTAGCCAGAACTTCCAATAAATACTAGGTTGAATAGGAGTGGTGAGAGAGGTCATACTTGTCTTGTGTTGGTTTTCAAAGGGAATGTTTCCAGCTTTTCCCATTCATTATGATATTCACTGTGAGTTTGTCAAAAATGGCTTTTATTATTTTGAGATATGTTCCTTCAGTACCTAGTTTATTGAGTTTTTAACCTGAAGAGATGTTGAATTTTAATGAAAACCTTTTCTGCATCTATTGAGATAATCATGTGGTTTTTTTGTATTTAGTTCTGTCTATGTGATGAATTACATTTATTGATTTCCATATGTTGAACCAGCCTTGTATCCCAGGGATAACACCAACTTGATCGTGGTGGATAAGCATTTTGATGTGCTGCTGGATTTGGTTTGCCAGTGCTTTATTGAGGAGTTTTGCACTGATATTCAGCAGGGATATTGACCTTGAAGTTTTCTTTTTTTGTTTTATCTCTGCCAGGTTTTGGTATCAGGGTGATGCTGGCCTCATAAAATGAGTTAGGGAGGAGTCCCTCCTTTTCAATTGTTTGGAATAATTTTAGAAAATAATGGTACCAGTTCCCCTTCGTACCTCTGGTAGAACTCAGCTGTAAATCTGTCTGACTCTGGGCTTTTTTGCTTGGTAGACTATTTATTACCGCCTCAATTTCAGAACTTGTTATTGATCTATTCAGGGATTCTTCTTCCTGGTCGAATCTTGGGTGGGTGTATGTATCCAGGAATTTATCCATTTCTTCTAGACATTCCAGTTTGTTTGCATAGAGGTGTTTTTAGTATTCTGTCTGATGGTTTGAATTTCTTTGGGGTCAGTAGCATATCCCCTTTATCATTTTCTATTGTGTCTATTTGATTATTATCTTTTTTCTTAATTAGTCTAGCTAGCAGTCTATCTATTTTATTATTTTTTTCAAAAAGCCAGCTCCTGGGTTAATTTTTTGAAGGGTTTTTATTGTGTCTCTGTATCCTTCAATTCCACTCTGATCTTGGTTATTTCTTGTATTCTGCTAGCTTTGGGGTTTGCTTGCTCTTGGTTCTCTAGTTCTGTTAGTTGCAATGTTAGGAGTGCAGGATTTGAGACCTTTCTAGCTTTTTGATATGGGCGTTTAGTGCTATAAATTTCCCTCTTAACAGTGCTTTAGCTGTGTCCCAGAGATTCTGGTACACTGTCTCTTTGTTCTCATTAGTTTCAAAGAAATTCTTCATTTCTGCCTTAATTTTGTTAAGAAGTCATTCAAGAGCAGGTTGTTCAATTTCCATGTAGTTGCATGGTTTTGAGTGAGTTTCTTAATCTTGAGTTCTAATTTGATTGCATTATGGTCTCAGAGACTGTTATGATTTCAGCGCTTTTGTATTTGCTGAGAAGTGCTTTATTTCCAATAATGTGATCAATTTTCTCCTCCTCCAGAGGCAGGAGTCCACGTCAAATGGCTTCTGCAAGTTTATTTTAGCTTCACTATCAAAATGTTCTTATCTGTGAATGGCTGAGAAAATTGGTACCTGAAAGGAAACTTCAGGAAATAACTGGGAAGTGGATGAGGAGGCAGTTGACTGTGAGGAGTTAACAGCTGCAGTGGAGGGCATGATTGCCTGTTATCAGTGACAGTAGTCAGTGAAGAGAAGAATGAATAAGGGCCCATTCACTTCTGCAGGAAAATGAACCAGGGGAGGCCCTGAAAAGAGGAGCCTGTGATTTGAGGGGACCTGACGACGTGGTGGTGGCAGTTTGTGTCAGGAACGGGAAAGGCGAGGAGTTGTCATTGTAAGGGGTTTGTTATGGCGAGCCTCATTGAGATGGGGAGTGAGAAAAGCTCTGAACTGGAAATAGTGGGTATGAAGGGAGTGACTGGGACACCAGGCAGAAGGAAACGGGAAAGTGTGGGTAAACTGCAGAAGCGCGGCTCCTCCAAAACTCAGCACATGGGCCCTTACTGGAAGACGGGGCCTACGCCGTGGCTGGGATTGTGAGGACTGCTTGGAAATTCTGACTTGCACAGGTTGTGCATTGTGGATTATAATCACACTTCTTGTTTTTCAACTGGATACTATTTTCTACTAAAAAGCCTGCTTTCAACAGGTGCTAAAGAATTACTTCAAAGAAAATTCTTAAACAAAATTAAACAAAGAGGCCGAAATCCCGGAAAAATGTTGATATGGTTTGGATGTGTCCCCACCCACCTCTCAGATTGGAATGTGTTGAAAGCCATTGCCTGGTGAGAGGCGATTAGACAATGGAGTCGGAGTTCTCATGGGTGGTTTAGCACCATTCCTCTTGGTGCTGTCCATGTGAGAGTGACTGGCTTCTCATGAGACTGTTTAAAAGTGTGTAGCATCTTCTCCACCCCACCCTGCTCCTGCTTATGTCATGTGACGTGCCTGCTCCTCCTTCACCTTCTGCAATGATTGTAAGCTTCCAGAAGCTTCACCAGAGGCCACTGCCTGTTATGCTTCCTGTACAGCCTGCAGAACTGTGAGTCAATTACACCTCTTTTCTTATAAATTACCCAGTCTCAGGTATTTCTTTATAGCAATGCAAGAATGTACCGAAGCAAAAGTCTTACGTTTATGAGTTTGGTGCTTCCACAAATACTGCATCACCCTGAGATCAGAAATAGGGTAACGTATCTTCATCCTTTTTTTTTTTTTGCAAATGAGGGAATGGAAGCTTAAAGCTCACAGAGCTCAACTGAGGGGGAGCCAGATTGAAAATGCAGGTTTTCTGATTGCAATTCCTAAATGCCTTCCACTAAATTGCTGTAGCATTTTACCTGTCAAGAAAAGCTGCTGCAGTTTGTCATACTTCTTGGCAACTCCTAAGTGTTTCTTTGCCAGAAGATTCAAATTGATAAATTTAACATATGACCAATGATCTATTATAACACAAGAAAATAGTAAAAGTAGAGGTGGTGCTTTACGTCAGTTTTTCAGAGCCATGAATGGGACCAGAAAGGTGGCAAGATTGTATGTAATCACTACACATGTAGAGTATAAATACAATTTGGTTTGCTTCTGAGCAGCTCTCTTTTTTCAATAAAGACTGCTAACTTTCCCTTAGTCTGACATCTTAATGATGGCTTCAGGACTACTTGGTAGGAGGACATTGATGGTTTGCCTTACATATTACAGCTTCTGGGAAACAAACGTTGCTCACAGAATATGCCTTACTGATATCTATCTACCATCATCACTTCTGCACAAAGAGGATAGGGCATATTTCTTTTTTCTTCTGACCTAGCTCCTTTTTTATCATCAGATAGCTGAATATTTTTCTTGTAACTTTCTTTGTCCTTAAAACTGAAAAACATATGTAAGCGGTAGCTTTAACTTAGTAGACTAATGTCAGAAAGAAGAGAGAACAGAACTATTAGTAAATTCATAAATGTTTATACTTCTAATGTCAAATATAATGACTTATTTATTTGACTGGGCTTTTTTTGTTGTTGTTAGACAGAGTCTTGCTCTGTCACCAGGCTGGAGTGCAGTGGCGTGATCTGGGCTTACTGCAACCTCTGCCTCCTGGGTTCAAGTGATTCTTCTGCCTCAGCCTCCTGAGTAGCTGGGACTACAGGCACACGCCACCATGCCCAGCTAATTTTGGCATTTTTAGTAAAGACAGGGTTTCACCATGTTGGCCCGGATGGTCTCAATCTCTTGACCTCATGATCCACCTGCCTTAGCCTCCCAAAGTGCTGAGATTACAGGTGAGAGCCACCGAACCCGGCCCTTGACTTTTTTTTTTTTTTTAAACTGCTGCAGTCTTTGCGTGCTCTTCAAATGGGTTTAGATTTAATATGTAGACATTCTTTTGTCTGCTTCCACTTCCTAACTGACATTTCACATCAAGTTAATATTGGCCCTTGGTTTTTCTTCATAATTATCTGTTTTTATCAGGACCCTAATTAATGAATTTGCTACTATTTTTTTCCTCATTGTGAACTGAGGTCAGGTTGTTTTTTGTAGCCAAAAAGTCAACATATTTTCATATGGAATTATCTAATCGTAAGAGAATAACAAGGAACAGTAGCAAGACATTTTTCTCAGTGCTAGAGAAATGTTTAAATCAAATGTATTAATAAATGAAGTTTGGCTTGAACAAGAAGGTAGGAAAAACAGTATCTGAAGAGGGGAAATCAAATCTTTTAATATAAAACCAATTGATTTTCTAATGATTTTGAAGGAACTAGACCCTACATTTGAGAAACTATAGGCCAGGTTATATATATAAAAAAGCAGCATAATTTTTCATGGGTCTCTATAGTTTTTGCATGTCTTAGCAAGACAGTAACAACCTTTGTTCTGGATTATTTTTTCAAGAATGTTTATATAGAGAACATCCTTACAAGAAGCAAGTAGTGTCTCCCTCTGTAGAAAAAGGACAGGCATGCTTACTGCCCACTGTAAAAATTTGTGTTACCTAAGCTTGAAGTTCTGCTCCTACACAGTCCTTGGTGTGTGCACCCATTCATCAGGACCCATTTGGATCAGCCCTGTGGGATGTGGAGATGAGCAGAATTGATGCAAATGTGCTGGTGCTCATACTGCTTGTGGTGCCATCAGCAATAATATTCTTCGTGACCCAGTTTTACCTCTTCTACCGCCATCCATGAACTCTGGCAAGCTACTTTATTAGCTAGCAAGTAACGCAATATCTCATAGCCTTCACAGTTCTTGACAAGCCAGTAGCTGAGAAGAAAGCAATTTAACTCAGTGCTCCTCATTAGCCAGAGGCTGTGGTAGGCAGAGTGTCTCTTCAAAGATGTCTGTACCTTACTCCCCTGAACCTGTGGCTAAGTTACGCACATGGCAAAGGAGAATTAAATATGCAGATGGAATTAAGGTTGCTAATCAGATAAACGAATTACCTTAGATTATTGGAGTGGGCTCAATATTATCACAAAGCTTCTTTGAATGTGAAATAAAGACTGAGAAGAGTCAGTGTCAAAGTTGGAGAGAGAACTGAAAATACTATATTGCTGGCTTTGAGGATGGAGGAAGGGTCCCACAGGCAAACATCATGGGTGCTCTCTTGAAGCTGGAAAAAGCCAAAACCCAGGTCCTCCCCTAGAGTCTATCCAGGGAATTTAACCCTGAAGTCGCCTTTGATTCTAGCCCAGAGAGATCCATTTTGGACTGTAAGTTAATAAACTGTGTTCTTCAAGCCACTAAATTTGTAGGAATTTGTTAGGAATTTCCAGTTAACCATAGAAAACTAATGCTGAGAAGACAGTGTTAAAAATTTCAGACTAATAAGGTTTTGTTTCTTTTCTCATTACCTATCTGGTTTATGCTTATCTTTTGGATTTCAGCTTAAACATTCAGTCTTTTCTGAGAGTTCCTGTGTTCTCTTTCTGAAGTAGTCCCCTCCTATTATTCTGTATCATTGTACTGTATTTCCTTTTTGTAACACTTTCCACAAATTGCAATTAAAATAAAATTTTATTGTAATTTTTATGCACCTAAAATATCATATATATATATATGCATATATGTTTTAAGTTATGATTGACAGCTATCTCTTTGTCTTTTGGGTGAAAGTCTATCCCTAATTCTAAGACTATGTTCTTCTTACATTTTTAGTTTAAAATGTTCTTTAAATGCAATAATGTTGTTAGAAAATAGTAGGTCATATTTTTAAAAATTTTCTTTCTTTTCTAACAAAATATGACAAGTTATGTTTACCCTTATTTTTAAAAAATGGTACTGATTAATGATATAAAAAATTAGTGAAGCACAGTTCTAGACTCCGTCAGACGCCACATATTGTCACAGTACATTGTTCTTCCTTTACTGGAACATGTTTTATTTCCATTGCATTCTCATTTCTGAACTACACTCTTCTGGAAAGGAGGGAACATGTCTGTTTTGGATTATATCCCCAGAGTTTAACCCAGGGCCTGGCACAGAATAAAAAAGTTTTGAATGACATTGAATGAATAAATAAAAACTTCTAAAAGATTACTATGTATATAATGATACTATAAGGATTAAAATCATATTCATCATGCAAACACCCCCAAGAACTTGTAAAATAAGCCTGCAGAAGTTATGTATTTGAGACAAAAATTGGGCCATTGCTTTTGTGAAGTGTGGTTCTAAAATTATATTTATACTCCAAAATAGATAACCTCAAAAGGTATTGATACCGCCATTCCTTATACAATTCCCCTGTAACAAAATTCTTTTAGAGCTCAGTAGTAATAAAAAGACTATTTCTTCTCATGGGTCAGTATTCTTTTAAATTAGTAAATGGGAGTTAGCTAAATAAATCCCATTTCTCTTTTTACCTTAGCTCCTAGTAAGCACAGAATACCACTTTGTGCTTATTTGGAGTGCTATGGAGCACAGAGCGGTCTTTCTGATTTATTTCATTTTTCTCTTTCCTGTCCTGCTTTCTTTGTTCCTTCTCTATTCAATTCCCCACCCCCCCTTTTTTTTTATTTCTTTAACTCTTATTTTAGTTATACTTTCTTTATATGGTAACCCATCATAAGAACTTTCTGAAAAATAATTAAAATGCTACCTGGCTTAATCACTGATGAACCGAAGCCCAAATATTTGAGTTTTCATAATTACTAGGCTAGTTCTGCATTCTTTTCTGTATATTTTGTCCAATTTTATCGCCATAAGGACAACATCCTCCAAGGGTCATGGTCCCACTATGTAGTTTGCCCGGTAGATATTTAAATAAATGAATTACAAATATTTAAAGCCAAATTCCCTGTTGGACATTATACTGTTTATATAACGCTTTAAAAGGAAAAGTAATTTTGAGCCAAATGTGAATTTCAAGTATATAGTTGTGAACATTCAGTAAATGACCATAAAGGATAGACGTATATTTCCCAGCGGGCGTATGCCAAAATGTACAAGGAGAGATTTCCCTAGAAAATGATACTAGAAAAGTTAGAATTAGGTCAGTTCTAGTCAAAAGATGTTTTAAAGGGTTTTGGATTCATCTATATCTGTATCTTCAGGTATTCATGAAGAATACAAATGCAAAGCACGTAAGCTATTCTATTAGATTATTGACTGATGCAAATAAGGTGTTATGGAAGTTTTTTCTTTTCCTATAAAATCCTGGATTCCATGGTGGAGAGGGGTAGTGGAGATGAAAGGAGCTTCTTCCAAAAGATTGTAATGGGCAGGCCATAGGGGTAAGCCCTGACTGTCTCCAATCAGCCTCAGAGCATCCATTTTATTTTCCTAAATTTATTGAGCTTATATTCAGCACTTGGTTGTAGACATCTGTTCACATTAGGATGTATCCTTTTATGGCTACTCAGTGATTGGGCTATATTATAAAATATTTTGAATATCAGCCTTGGTTCTATGTAAAATTTTATTTGTAAAGGCCTCTACTGCTAAATAGGCATTACTGTGTTGTGGTCCTATTTACCACATATTTGGAACCAGACATGCTTCGTTCAAACTCTGGTTTTGCCACTTGCTAGTAGGGTGATATTTAGCAAGTTACTTGGCTTCTGAGAGCCTTGGTTTCCTCATTTGCAAATGAGGCTAATGGTCGACCTACTTCTTTGGATTGTTGTAGCACCTGAAGGAGGTATGGTAAATAAAGTGCTGGCATAAATTAGACACTTAATGAATGCCAAGTTAAGTACATAAACAAGCAAAAAACAAAAAAGCAAACCAGAGTTAAAACTGTAACTCCAAACATTTGAATAAAAGGGACTTCAAGACAGTAATAAAAAAAACTTAATTTTTTGTTGGCTATGAAAGTGAAGTTTATTTTCTTCTTTATCTGTTAAAGGTGGTGAATAAATGAAAACAATGTGAATATCTACCTATGTATTTGTCATCTATCTATAAACTTCCATTTTTTTTTACAGTATTACCAGAGATAGTCTGTACTCAAAGTGCAGCACAGATTTTTCTGATGTCATGGAAGAAATATATCCCTTCTATCAATCATTGCCACCAGTCAGAAAGAATTTCAACTTGGGTATCATATTTGATTAAGCCATTATTGACAGTCTTTATATTTCTTGTTATAGAGTAAATACATAGTATGTGGACTCGAATTATTTTCCTATTTGAAATCAATGGTTTATACCAGAGACAAATTAAAATGTAGCACTTTTAACAAAATTTAACAAGAAAACATCCACCTGGAATTAATAGAACTGTGCTACTACATGCTACTGATATAAAATACTATTAGAGAATATTTTAGGTGAAACCTACCTTATCTAGCTATTAACTTCTATCATATCTATTTTTCCTGTATTTTTAAGAGAAATGACATTAGACTTGGTGCATTAGAAACAGTATCAAAATCTAAAAGGTTATAATCATCAGTAATAAACAATTCCTAAATTGCCAAAAGAGCCCTTGTAGATTTTACAGTCTCCCAATATAAAAGAAATAATGCTTTTATTAAAGAACTTTACTACTAATAAAGAGCTTTCTGATTTTATAGACTAAAAACATTTTTAATAAATGTTATTGCTAAACTACTATCCCATTTCTTGAAAATACGAACACGCGCTTTATTTTAGATACAGTTACCTTACACTGTAAGAAATGGGCACTTGAGTCAGTGCTGGTACTATTGTAGGATAGTAATCAGGTTCTACTGCAAGTTTGTAGCAGAAGGGGAAGTCATTTTCTACTACTCTACAAATAATTACTAGAATTATAGAGGGGACAACTTACTTGCCCAAAAGGGACTTTTCAAGCTTGTTTTGAACTTAAAACCACTTAGAAACCCATTAGAAAACTGGGGTGAAATAATAGCCATAGAAATGGAAATACACAGAAAAGCAAGTGCAAATGACTCTTAAACATAGAAAAAGATGTTCATAATAAGAGAAATGCAGGTTTGTCTTATACTCTGATTATCTTACCCTATTATTTTGGGAAAGGATAAAAAACATTAGTACTAACTAGCCAGTGTAGAATAAAGGAAATAATCAAGTGGATAAAGTGGCGAGAATAAAGGAAAATAGACCTTCTAATGCACAGCTGGTGGGGGTGTAGCTTAGCAATATTTATTTAAATTTCAATATGCAACCTCTTTCATTCTAATTTAAATAATGTATCCAGCAAATATATTGGTATTCATGCAAAATGACATGTATACAAGGTTATTTATTGTGGCACTATTTCTAGGAGCAAAACACTGGAAAAAACTCAGTGTTATAGGAAATATGTATCCTTAACATGATGGAATATTATACAATCATAAAAAGGAAGAAATTTGTTATATATTGATATAGAATAACCACTAAGACTTATTTTTAAGCAAAAGAAATCAAGTTTTAGAAAGAATATCATATACAGTAGTCCCTTCTTACCCATGGCTTTGCAGTTTCAGTTACCCATGGTCAACTGCAGTCCAAACATATTAAGTGGAAAATTCTAGAAATAAACATTTATAAGTTTTAGATTGCACACCATTCTATGTCGTGTAATGAAATCTCATGCTGTTTTGCCTTATCCTGCCTGGGTGTGAATCATCCTTTTGTCCAGCATGTCCATGCCCCAGATGCCACTCACCCATCAGTCACTTAGCTGCCTTCTTGGTTATCCAATTGACTGTCCAGGCACGTAGAGCTTGTGTTTAACTAACCCTTATTTTACTTACTTAATGGCCTCAAAGTGCAAGAGTAGCGATGCTGGCAATTCAGGTTTGCCAAAGAGAAGCCATAAAGTACTTCCTTTAAGTCAAAAGGTGAAAGTTCTCAACAAAGAAAAACAATCATATACTGAGGTTGCTGAGACCTATGTTAACAACAAATCCATCCATAAACTTGTGAAGAAGGAAAAGGAAATCTCTGTTAGTTCTGCTGTCGCACTTCAAACTGAAAAGTTATGGCCATAGTTCATGATAAGTGCTTAATTAAAATGAAAAAGGCATTACATTTGTGGGCGGAAGGCATGAACAGAGAATGTGTTCTGACAGATGGCAACATCTTGCGTCAGCAAACGTTGAGTCTATCCAAAGACTTCAGCAAGGGATTCCTGAAATGAGGGACCCCAGGCCATTTACTGCAAGTAAGGAGTGGCTATACAGATTCAGATATAGGTTTAAACTAAAAATTATAATAATTACTGGAGAGGGTATGTCTGCCAATGAAGAAACTGCTGCTACATTTCCAGCAGAGTTGAAGTTTATTAAAGACAAAGGATACCATTTAACAAAGCCAGTCTTCAATTGTGTGAAACCTGGAAATTCTGGAAGAAAATATCCAGTAGAACCTGCATTTGTTAAAGTGCAAAGGAAGCACCAGGGCATAAAATATGGAAGGATAAATTAATTTTGGTACTATGTGGCAGTGCTCAGGGCATATGATAAAGCCAGGCACAGTGCACGGAGAGAAGAACTCACACACTATTAAAAACGAAAACAAAAGTTATCTACCCCAGTTCTGGCAACATAATCAAAGCATGGGTGACAGCCATCTTGTCTATGGAATAATTCCACCAATCCTTCATCCCAGAAGTGAAAAAATACTTGAAAAAAGAAGAGTTGGAATGTAAAGCCCTATTAATAATAGACAATGTACCCAGCTACCCTGAACCTGTTTGCCACTAAGATGAAAATGTCGAGGTTGTATTTTTAACTCCCTCTACTGCCCCGTTCTTTCAGTCCCATCACCACGGTATCGGTTCATCAAGGCCATGCGCACTTACTTAGTATTTTATCTCATTTAATCAGCAATTGATGCAGGCCCTAATCTGGACATAATGTTGTGTCGGAAATCATTCACTTTGCTGATGCAATAACATTTACCAAAGTTGCAATGGACAAATTAAAACCAGAAATTATAAATGCCTGCTGGAAGAACTTGCGGAGTAAAGCTGTGAATGATATTAAAGGCCTCTTGGGGATACATGGAGGTTAGGAAAATCATTTATGCAGCAAGACAAGGTGATAGGTAGAGATTTGCAAACATGCATGATGAAGAAGTGGAAGAACATATTGAAGGCCATTGATAAGTGTTAAAAAATGAAGAATTAGAAGAGCTTGTTGAATCATCTGCAGAAAGAAGACTGAAGAAGAGGAAACTGAAGTAGAACCAGCAACGTGCACTTACCAAAATGTGCCATGGTGCTTCGAATGGCACAGATATTAAAGGAAAAAATTATAGAATACTATTGTCTGATAGAATGCAGCATTAAAGTCATCCACTAAATGATGATGACTTTTCCAGCAACACTTTGATGAGTTAAAAAGAAAGAGGTAATCATGTCAGATTACAATGTTCTTTCAAAAGGATCTGGAGAAACAACAACAACAAAACAAACAAAATAAAAAAACCTTCCAACTCTCCAGGATCCCCAGCCATCAGCATTGTCTGCTTCTGACATCCAACCATTGACATTGTTGTGGCTTGATGACTCAGAATCACCTGAAGTAGATAACCCTCCTTCTGACATAGCATCAGAAGATCAGTAGCAGCGTAGTGATACTTCACAATGCCTACGTCATTCACCTCACTTAATGTCATCTTACAAGTATTTCATTATCTCACCTCATCACAAGAAGGATGAGTGCAGCACTACAGGATATTTTGAGAGAGAGAGAGAGAGAGAGAGAGAGAAAGAGAGATGAAGAGGGAGAGACAGACAGGGTGAGACCATATTCACCTAACTTTTATTACAGCATATTGTTATAATTGTTAGCTATTGTTGTTAATCTCTTGTTGTGTCTAATTTATAAATTAAAGTTTAACCTAGATATGTATGTATAGGAGAAAACAGTATATACAGAGTTTGGAACTATCCACAATTTCAGGCATTGCCTGGGGGTTTTGGAATGTATCTCCTGAGGATAGGCAGACTACTATACTATTATATTGTTTGTATTTACTGACTTAAAAGATGAACAATGATTACCCATTTGGAGGGAAGTTTTGTAGTGGGAGAATGGGGATAGAAAGGAGACGTTGTACTATTTTCTACGTCAGATTTTGAAGTGTGTAAATATATTACCTATTCAAAAAAAGGAATGAGTAATTTAAAATGTATAAAACAAAAGCAACAAGTGGCCCAGCACATCTCCTCCTTGTGACAGTCATGCTGTGTGGGTGTGAGCTGATGATTTACTGGAGAATCTCCCTGTGCTTATTCCTGTCATCAGGATGCACTTACAGAGAGGTCACAATTCCACCACTGGCACCTCCTCCCCTCTTGAGCTTCAGTGAAGCCTCTGGGATTCATTTTCATCTTTTCATGTTTCTCCCTTCACAGCCTAAATTAACAAGTGGCAGTGGGCAGCAACTGTGTGATTCCTTAAATGGATGTCCCCACATAGAAGTTGATGTTCTCTGAATGCTTCTTTGAAGAACTGTGCCAAAATTAATCAGCCCACAAACAGCAGTCTGGGACCTATTTTGGAATGCACTCCCAGTGTTCATGCCACTAAAGCTGAGAGAAACATACAATAACTCAGTTTTAAAGTGTCTGTGAGGATACCTCTCTATGGGAGCCAGAAGAATTCTGATCGGGCCCCTTAGCGTCAGCAGTGGTTCCTATTGCCTCACATGTTACAGCACAATATTTCATTGACTTCTTTGGCTTAAGTGGATTCTGGATTGCTGTTTTCATAACCCCAATAAGTAACAGGATATTCAGTTCATTTCTAATTTGAGGCTAGTATTAGGGCTGAGCTATTTTAAACCAGTTTGGATATATTTTTTTGGTCCATTGCTGAATGGAGTTTTAAAGTCATAAAATAATTGAAATAAAAACAAAAGAACCAGCCGGTGTGAAGCTACCAGCTTTCAACATTGACAGACTATAAAGGCATTAGAAAGTGTGAATATTGTTTCATTTAGTTTTCACTTCTCGTCATTCTGCTTGCTATTTTAAAGTATTTATTTGTGTGTTTAAAACTGTACATGCCAACAGATAATTATCATCCTTATCTCAAAGCCAGTTCTAGGAAACCTCCAAAATAGAGTGTATTAAAAGCACAGATCACGTAAACAGCGCATGCACACACACACACACACACACGCAAAGAAAATTCTTGTTTATCGATATTTAAAATTAATTTTTAAAACACAAGGTAAAGGGGGCCGCGGTGGCTCATGCCAGTTGTCCTGGAGCTTGAGGAGCCGAGGCTACGCGTTCGAGGCCAACCAACCTAGGCAACATAGGAGCCTCTCATTCATTAAAACACAAGGTAAATAAGGGTGGCTACTCCATTAAAAAGATGTGCTTACCAATGTAGGTACTGGTATGTTTCCTCTGAAGTAATCATAAACAATTATTTAGTAATGTTTCAAATATCAAAAATGAGAAAAATTCAATAAATATAAATGAACATGTCAAAATACACAAACAACCTTGCTGACAAACTTTAAAAGTGTATTATAAAAGCAATTTAACTTCATAGCAGTTAACACAATTCTAATAAACCTTACAGGTTTTCTATTAGTGCTGTATGTACATAGAAATGATGCAGGAGAGGTACAAGGAACTAAAGCCGGAAAATTACCCTTACACTTCATAGGGTATGAAAGTCTCCTTTCTTTTTTCCTTCAGGTTAAGGCTTGCTGAGCTTTGAAGAAGACTTTCAGTGCAAGTGGATTACATATTGACCTCACCCTGGCCTAGACCACTGACCAACTGGAATTGGCGGAGCGGGGAAGTAATACTTGCTGCCCCAAGCGTGTTTCACTCCCTCTTTGAATGAGACGCTCCAAAAGCCTCATTCCAATGGTGCTGGAAATCCCTCCTCTCACTGCTGCTCACTCTCATTTACGGGGCAATGTAAGCAAATCACTCCATCCCCTAATCAAAAGGTTGAATATTCTCTCCACCTTCTTCAACTTAAGCTGGGTTCTCAAAGGGATGCTGGGACATCCCTGACAGTCCGTCACGTCCCTTAATACAGTATCGCAGACCACTATGTCATCCAGATAGCCTTCTGTCTCTCACCCTTCCACAATTTCAAGTATCTTTATAGCAGTGCCTGACTCCTCAGTACCAATTTCTATGCTAGTTCATTCTTGCATTGCCATGAAGAAATACATGAGGTTGGGTAATTTATTTAAAAAAGAGGTTTAGTTGGCTTACAGTTCTACGGGATTTACAGGAAGCATGGTGTCGGCGTCTACATCTGGTGAGGCCTCAGGTGGCTTTTAATCATGACAGAAAGTGAAGCAGGAATAGGCACATCACATGGTAAGAGCAGGAGCAAGTCAGGGGGAGGTGCCAGAAATTTTTAAATAACCAGATCTCTTGAGAAGTCACTATATTGAAGACAACAGCAAGCCATGTGGGATCCGCCCCCATGACCCAAATGCCTCCCACCAGTTCCCACCACCAGCATTGAGAATTACATCTCTGCATGAGATTTAGAGAGGACATTCAAACTTTATCACTTTTCTTTCCATCTGTCTCCAGACCCCCAAGCTTTTAAACATCCTTGGAGATTTCACCCTTTCAATCATATTTTCATTTACTTATTCCTTCTCTCTATGGGCTATTTCAATATAATAATGGCCCGTGTTCATATTCTGAAAGAATTTAAAAATCAGTCCATCATTCTATATTTCCCTTAGGCTACTGTCCCTTCTCTACTTCTCCTTTTAAAGCAAATCTATAGGCCATGCTGTCTGCTTCTTTTTCCAAACTTAACTTCTGGAAGTTGGCTTTGTTCAGAAAGACTGTGCCCTACAAGACCAGTTTTCCCTTGGGTACAAACAATAAAATCATCTTATAATTTCAGATGGTGGTCTATTTTTTTTAACATGGGTTATCGAAACTACATCATGTGCTCCACCACATAATGAGTGCAAAGACTAATTGTACCAGTCCATAAAATTTGGTGTGAAAATTATGCTTGCTAAGTTTTAGACTGCATCCTGAACACATAGTAACATAGTCTAATTTTTCAGGTCAAAATGATTTCATCCCTGAACTTGTTAAACTACAGGGTGTTCAGGTCCATTATTGAGAAAGGAGGCTTCCTGGTTGGGTTTCAGCGATAACCATTTAAACTGTTCCCTCCAAAGGCCCTTGACAGCCAAACAGCTTATTCTTAACTCTTAAAGCTACTTCTAGAAACTCTGTAACTAGCAACTTCCCCAAAACCTCCAGTCCATGGGGAGTGATGTCTTGCGGTTTTCTCTCAATTAATTTCTTAACCTCAGATATAGTCCTTTCTGAATTATTCACATTTCTCCAAAATTCTTTGCTCATCCTTCTTTTACTTTGACAGTTCAGGTGGCATCAAGTACTGATGACTCCTCATTGTCTGTTTTTGGTCATGAACTTTCTCCTGTGCTTCCTGCATGTTTCTAGCCAACAAATGTGCTGCTCCAACTGGGCTTGCCGGTAGCTCTCATATGCATCATATCCAAAATTGCATTCACTAACTGCAAATTTTCCTCCCTCCTTCCCTCCCTCCCTCCGTTCTTTCCTTCCTTCCTGGAAAATCATACTCATTTTCTTTCCCCTCTTCCTTCCAACTTTTCCATTTAGCTATTTATGTTTTGAGGTTCACTCCAAAATCCTATCTTTTCCATTGATACTTCGTGTATTTTTATCTATGTATCTTTAATAGGGCTAATAAGACTTTTCAACCCACTGGTTGGTTGTGAGAATTAGATAAGTCAATAGAGACCTATTCTTCTTTTCTTCCTTCTTCTTTCCCTTCCTTCTTCTTTCCTTCCTTCCTTCCTTCCATCCTTCCCTCCTTCTTTCCTTCTCCCTTTTTTCCTTTTTCTCTTTCTTCTCTATCTATATTTCTATTTATAGATATAGATATATCTGGATACATAAAAGAAACAAAGTTTTTACAAAGTAAAACTTACCTTCCAATGTTCAATGAACTCTGATTTTTTTTATCGTATTCAATTTTTATTCTATTTCATTTCTTTCTGTGATTTCAATTAAACATAATGCTGATTGCAATCCATTAAATTGATTTTACAACCCAACAATGGGTAATAAGTCAGAGATTGAATACTATATTTTCTCTCTATATACACTGCAGTGATAAGGCAAAATTAAAAATTAGACTTCATCATTCCCCACGATGATCCTTACTGAAGGTGTTCAATTGCCTACTGTATAAAATCTCCTAAGGCAGGCATGGCCCCTGACGACCTGCCAGCCTTTTCAGCTTCGTTTCTCCCTATTCGTTCTTCCTTGCATTAATTACCCTAGCAATACCCAGCTCCTTCCTATTTCACCCTGGTGTTTTCTCTTTCTATTCTCCCATACCTTTACTTCTCTAGCTGTTTTTCCCTAAAATCGACACTTAGATCATGACAACTAAAATGTCTACTATAAGCAGACTATTTCGGATGTAACTAAAGAATAAATAAAGAGCTATGATTGTGGGGTTGAAATCCTCTGCTTCCTGTAGCCTCCGTAGTAATAAACACAGCATTGCTAATGAAGTAACTACTCAGTAGATATTTTTTATGTCCTTGGCTGATTTCCAATGAATCTGTTCATCATTACTTCCCTGCCCAAGAACTCACTTGTTGCCTACAACACCAATTCCAATGTCTCTTCCTGGTTTAGATCCTTCAGAATCTCACTATTCATCCACCTTATTTTATAACAATGTCTTTCTCTGGCTTGCTCATCTCTTTGCTGCCCTTCTGTTTTATCCTTCTTTCCCCAAGTTCACCATCCTTCTAGTAATATTTCACACATCATACTCACTTTCCTTCCCCTCTCTCTTCCTGCTTTTCCATTTAGCTATTTATGTTTTGGGGTTCACTCCAAAATCCTATCTTTTCCATTGGTACTTCATGTATTTTTATCTATGTATCTTTAATAGGGATAATAAGAGCTTCCAACCGACTGGTTGGTTGTGAGAATGAAATAGGTCAATAAGATAAAGTGCCTGCCACACAGTTTGTGTTCATACTCGTATGTCATAGACTCCATTGAACCTCCTCATCCTAAGCCTTTGTTCCACACAGCCATTGCCCATCACTGAACACTTCATAGATTTCTAATTGTCTTAAGACTTCTTTCTAAAAACTGACTCCACATTTCCTGAAAACCAAAGCCCTGTCATATCACATCCTCTTACCCCAATGTCACTCTTGCAGTGAGAAAGTAGTGACTCAATAATCTATGGTTGATTTCTCATAATTTGCTCTGTAAAATCAATGATCAATTATTCATAGATTAGTGTCATCACTATAATCATCATCATCATCCATCCAAACAAATAACCTAGAAGGTATTTATTTGTAGATATGATATATATTTTAGTAGTGGCATTCAAGTATATATGAATCCATTGTTGTAGTTATTCATAACAATTCCTATAAAACAAGGAAACCACACTAATTGCAATGAAAACATGTCTCTCTTTTTTTTTTTAACTCCCTGAGTAGCTACATCCTATTCTCTGATAGAAACAGAATCATCTCTTAGGCAGAAAAGAAGTCTTCTCTATTTTAGTGAATGTCAAATGAGGCAAAAGAAGAGTTACATAATTAAGTAGAAATTGAAACTAAATTTTCCTTTAATATTTGTCTAGATAATCTGAGTTGAAAAAGCAATTGCAACTTTACGCTGCCTTACATTTTTGTGAACACATTAAAGTGGATCTCATCTACTCACTATTTCAGAGTCTGTTTATGACATTGTACGTGTATGAAGGCTGGAATGGGGTGCATGACAGAGGAAAGAGAGGGAATTGCTGTTTTGAAGTCTGTTTGGTTTCAGTAGACTTGTAATGCATTTGGAAAGTTATAGACAGTGGAGAGTGGAAGAAATGTTTAGCAACATGATCCAATACTTAAGTCAGAATCATCTGACTTAAATTTTTCTGGTTGTCGGCCCCAGTCTTCAAATTAATTAAAAATAATAAATTAATTAGGATTGTGTAAGACTTCATGACAATTGGTTAGGTTTTGATTCACAAGAATCACAGAGTTAACTGTATTTAAAATTTTCATTAACATTTACTGTCATTTAAATCAAATAAATGTTTGTAAACTGTAAACTATGAAAATAATCCTACTGATGAAAAAGATCTTTCTCAGTTTCCTATGGATTAATTGTTCATTTTTTTGTGAAGTCTTCACTTATGAGATGAATTTAAAGTTTCTGAACCACTGGCCCAAGGTCAGTTATCAGTCTGTTTTTTAGTATTAATAGAAAAGTAGTCATGAGGTTAATTTGCTTTCAAAATGAATATGAGATTATTTTCAGTATAAATTTTCAAAGTAAATTTTCACAATAATTTACATTTTTCTGTAATATTTTTAAATAGCTTTGTATGTTTATTACTTCTCTTAATTACCTTTTAAAAGTCACATGCGGATTAAAACTTATTGTGATTTTAAAAGGGAAGGAAGTGATGAATATTTTCAATGCTAGTGGTTCTCAGTGTTAAGCTGCACCTAAATCAACCTGGGATCTTAAAAATACCAATGCGCCAGGCATGATCATTGTCTGGACCCCAGATAATTGTATTAGACTCTCTGTGGATTTGGGCATCTGTGTGTATTTAATAGCTCCCCAGATGATTGTAATTATACAGTCATGTGCTGTGTAACAATGTTTTGGTCAATGACAGACCATACATACGACAGTAACCCCATAAGATTATAATGAAGCAGCCCTACACAGGTGTGCCATTTTTTATTTTTCATACCATATTTTCACTATATATTTTCTATGTTTAGATACACAAATACTATTGTGTTACAATTGCCTAAAGCACTCAATACAATAACATGCTGTACAGGTTTCTGCCGAGAAGCAGCAGGCTCTACCATATAGCCTAGTGTGTAGTTGACTATGCCATCTAGGGTAGGGTAAGTGCAGTCTATTATGTTTGCACGACGGCAAAATCACCTAATGACACATTTCTAGGAATGTATCCCTGTTGTTGAGCTGCACATGACTTTATGAAGAACCTATGAGGTTCATGATCTTTTTATATGGAATGTGATTCTCCTTGCATTTGTAAAGTGATGTGAATTATAGTATAGGCTTATTTATTGAAAATTCTCCTACTCACTCCCCACTTCCATACTCTGCTGCTATCTAAGTAATGGAGAAGCTCTGTTCTCCCGTGAGATAGTCAATGCTTACCTCGAGCCCTCATTTGGCCCCCTCTTCCACTCTTCCTTTCCTTTGGATTCTCTCCAAATCCCTCTCCACAACTTCTACCATGTTATGGGTGCTGCATACAAATAGGAATTGTGGCTCTTCCCCTGCTGTGTCAATGGCTGCTTTTGTGTGGGAAAGGGAGGGGGGCTTAGCACGAGTCAGATGAGTCAGAGGATAGGTGGGCCTCACAGCCAGGACCATCTGGATAAAAAGCCTCAATATTAAGGAACAGTGGCCCTTCCAATTGAGGAATTGCCTCAGATTTGTCTCCTATTACTCATCCCTTTTTAATAACACTGTACCTGAAAAATATTTTGTTCCTTTAACCAATAATCAACTCTCCTCGATGTATCTTAAATCTTCTAATTCGTTTTTTTTCGTTCCACTGGGGTTGGGACGAGAACCACTGAAGGTAAATAAATTACACTAAAAGATGTTGGATAACTCTAAATGTCCATTTAAAGGTCACATTTCAGAAAAAAATCTTTTAAAATATAAACAATAAAACACTAAACTAAAAAGAAAAATCCATAACCCTAAAATGTAAATGGAAGTCTTGGAATTCAGGTAAGCAAAACCTGATTCCTTGTCTCTACACTTTGGCTCCTTGAGGGCAGAAACCGCATTTTATTTATATTTGCATTATGCCAGGTTGAAATGGCTGGTAAATGCTAATGGTATTAACATACTTTTTTCTTATAATGGCAAATTCTAATTTTCTAGATATTTGTGTTCTTTAATCAGTGTTTTATTGTTAGAAGGTATCATTAAAACTCATTAATGTTAAAAATGTATGTAATAATAATTCTCTTATTTATTTACGTTAAAGGGGAAATGTATTTCATATTTTCCTACCACGTAAATCTGTTAACATTTTTGAAATTTTTTAATCATTAAATACTTATTAGTTATGGTGTCCCTGTATGGAACAAAGATGACACCAATCAAGTTAAAATCTGAAATGTCTAATGTTGAACATGCAGAATTCACAGTCAGTTAACACTTGACAACTAGGAAACAGTAGGCAATCTCTAGAATAACAATGCGTGCATTGAAGTGAAGGCTTGTATTTGTGCAAGAGTTAACGGATCAAAATAGTGTTTGGTTTAGATCACTGTTTCTCAAGGAAAAATAAAGTGGAAAATGATGCATTACTTCGTCCTTTGCTTTGGATAAATTTTAAATATAATTAAAAGAAGACTAGAATTGTTAATGTTAAAGGCTTTGGGCTGTGGATGTTAAAAAATGTTGGTAAACGCATAGCTGGGCAAAATCCTTTGGAATGTTAAAACTTTAAATTAAACACATCCCATACAGGGAAATGAGGCACTTGAGAAGAACAGTGACAACTTGTACATGAATTTAGATTTCATTATGATTTTCAATAAAGGGTTCTTGATATTCTATGTGAAAGTACGTTATCATGGATCATTTACACTTAATGGCATTCTAAGGTGCTAAGAAAGTTGCTCAAAGTCATAGCATCAATGCAGCATCAAACACAGATAACCTGATTCTAAATTCAGTGCCCTGTCCATCACAGCTCTGGACCCCTGCAGCCACTTATTAGGACTATGTGAGCTAGTTCTCACTGCTAATTTCCTAGAGAGGCAATGACAGTCACTTGAGAACCTATGGTGGTTTGGCATAAATCCTTCTCAGAGTTGTCCCTGGACCAGCATTATGAACATCATTTGGGAATTTACCTGAAATGAGGCATCTGGTGTCCCACTACAAACATAATGCATCTGAATCTGCATTTTTAACAAGATTACTATATAATTTTTATGCGCATTACAGTATGAAAAGCAGTAATATAAAGAAGTCCAGATATAAAATCAGTGGACCTGAATTCCATCTCAGCTCTGCCACAGACTGGCCGTGGCACTTTAAGTAAGCTGTGTAATTTTTTACAGCATCAGTTTATCTGTAAAATGGGGATGATAATATCTATCTTAGAGAGAGTTATGGCAATGACTGTATGAATAAAAATGCATGGAACCCAGCAGGAGTTTAAGAAAGGCAAACTGAATTCACATGCAAATCCACAGATGTGTAATAAGACAGCTCAGGTACTCAGAGAATTTGGGGAATCCCCAAATTTCTGGTTATGTTGCACCAAAGAAATACCAGTGCTAGAATTTATTTAAATTAAGCTTTCTGAGATATCTACAACATTTTTGTGCCCTAGAGAGTTGCTACAGAGTTATTCTCAGCAGAGTAATTATAGGTGAGGCTGCCCTATAATGAGATATCTTTTCTACTTCATTAAATAAACCCCCTTGAATGGGCTCCAAAATGGACCTGCCTTATACCAAATTCCATTATCTTGGAAGTAATCTCATAAGAAGGCCCTGGTGTGGGTTCAATCATGCTGGATACCTAACATTTACCCTAAAGGGAATGTGTTCTAGAACAGTGATTCCCGAAAGCTGGTTCTCAGACCAATATTTCACAGATCCAAAGGAAAATAAAAAATAAAGACAACATAGCTTTTCAGAAAATTAAAATATGACTATTTTTTAAATATCCTTCATTCTGAGAGTATGACCTTTCTGTTTCTTTTTATCTTCCTTTGTAACTTTTATGTGTAAAACTGCTCCATATTTTATGATTCAAAGGTGGTAATAGATGGTAATTTCTGTAATGTTCCTGCACAATACAAATGCAATGTCAGCCCACTCTCCCCCTACACACACTTAAAACATTTTTTAAATGGATCCTTGAAATGCAAAAATTCTGAACTATTGTTACAGAAACACCTGCTTAAAAGGAAATTCTTTCCTATAAAATCAATGTTGGACATACAACATTTTAAATTATAAAATGTAGGGACCAAACTACGAAGTGTGAATTGGAGGGCGAATCTGTTCTGTGCAGGCATATCACAGAGAGTGGTGCTCCTCAAACTGCGACGTGCACGGGGACCATCTGGGATTTGTTAAAGTGCGGATTCTGATTCTGCAGGTCTGGCAAGGTCTGGAATTCTGAATTTCCAACCAACGCACACGTAGAGTAGCAGAGGCATACTGGGAGCGCTGAAAGCAGACACCCGGATCCTCACTCCTCCACTTCTAGCTTTGACCCTTGAGCAAGTTGCTCAACCTCTCCACCCGGGGTTTTCTTGTTGGTAACACAACAATAATCGCAGTGTTATCTCATTGGCTTGTTTTGAGAATAAAATGGAATAATGAATGTAAATATTCCCAGAATGTAAAATATACTACCTGACACACACAAAGAGCTCCATAAACGTGAGTTATTACTTTAGCTTCACAGATCAGTGACTGAAGAGCCATGATATTAAAAAAAGATTAGCACCTCAAGGGGTTCCTGCATGATAAAATTGGAAGAATTGAAAGTTCTGGTTGATAATGAATGGGCCTTGTTCTGTCTTCTTTGATGGACTTTGTGCGATTGTTTGAAGCTGTGAATCTTGAAGGATACACATAGATTTGTTCTAATTCAGAAGATGGAAGCCTCTTAATTATTAGGATCCTATGATTAAGGTTGAAGTAATGGTATTGTGTAAGTTGCATGCCACAGAGTTAGAAAAACCTTTGATAATTTCTTTGAGCGTTATTCCTATATGTGACAAAAAATATGATTGCTACATCCTCTGTCCTTTATGTTTTCCTAATTTATTACTCTTTTCCTACATTTTGTTGACAGCTAAGCAATCTGTAACATAGTAGTATGTGTTGCATAATATGCAAATACAACTCTATGAGGCCAGTCATATATTTTTTAATAGAATCTCTGCTGGTTTTGTTGTGGGTAAATTTGTATAGCTGTCTTTTTAAAATTGCAGGGAATCGTATCTAGGCATGACCACATAAAATAATACGAATTTGTGTTTTTATCTTCAGCTTACACCTTTTGCCCTACTGGTTTAGCTTCTGGTGTGAATACAAACGTAAGAGCAAATGACGACCGTTTTTAGTAAAACTTGCGAAAGATTGATGAGGTGGTCATAGAGCTAAGGACCAATCTTACCCACGTAACAGGTTCACCTTTATACAGTAAAAAGAAAGCATGCAAAAATAAGTTATTTCATTGAGCATGTTTACATAAACACCTGCTATGTTACAAAATCCTAAAAGACTAAAGTTGACAGGGTTTTGGAAGTTAAACTGTTGTCTTCTGAATCATTGCGTACCGTTCGATCTTAATCACTATAAAATGTTATCATAAATTTACCTATCTAGTTAGTGACTATGTTATGAAAGCAAAAGGAGTTAGTACTTTGTCAAGAGCACAAAGGAAACTAACACATAAACAGAATATTCCTAATGGATTTATTAGATGCATTGGAAATTATTATGTCACTTAATAAATATTTAAACGCCTCCCGGGCCTTCGCTCAGTTCTTACTTTTCTGTTTCTTTTTTGTGGCCTCACCTTTAACCACAACCAGTCCTCCACACGCCCTTACAGCTGACTTTGTACCACATATTTAGCGACCATTTCAAATGTCTCGGCTGGGCGCGGTGGCTCATGCCTGTAATCCCAGCACTTTGGGAGGCCGAGGCAGTTGCATTGCCTGAGGTCAGGAGTTCAAGACCAGCCTGGTCAACATGACAATACGCTGTCTCAACTAAAAATACAAAAATTAGCCGGGTGTTATGGCGGACTCCAGTAATCCCAGCTACTCAGGAGGCTGAGGCAGGAGAATTGCTTGAACCCAGAAGACGGATGTTGCAGTGAGCCCAGATCATGCCACTGAACTCCAGCCTGCGTGACAGAGCAAGTCTCCATCTCAAAAAAAGAAAAAAGTCTCACAACACCTCCCAAATAACAAGGCTTCTATGGGAGAGAAGTTACTTATCCTTCAGTACCTATTTTCTTCTTCTTTCTCAGTAATAGAACTTCTGAATATTTTAGCCATCTGGAATAAAGACTGTTTTTCTTAGCCTCCCTTGCGGGTACGTGCGGCCACAGGAATCAATTCTGGTTAATGGCGAAAAAAATGAAAACGTTGGGTGTAACTTCTGTGAAATGTGCTCATGGAGACACTGTGTGCCTCTCTTTCCTTTTTTTTTATTTTTTGGCTGGCTAGATTGTGTATTTGATGACACCAGCAGGAACAGTCATCTTGGATCATGAAGTCAAAGCCACTTCTTAGGAAACAAAATAAAACCTGGCCTCCTGATCCTTATTCCATATCAGCCCTGACTACCAACATATATGTATGAGAGAAATAAACTTCCACCTTCCTTCAGACACTGTTATTTTGCAGCCAAACCCAACCCTAATGCATACACGCTCAAATACTTCCTGCTGCATCGATCAAGGGTGATCATTATCATTATGCCTTTGGCCTCTGTTGTCCATCCTATCTTATTCAAAAGCCACATTAGGACTTAAGGAAAAGGGAGAGATGCCTTAAATGATCCCTGAGAACACTCAGAATTAATAAAGTTAAGTTTAGAAGCTAAATTCAGAAAAGGAAACACTAAAAAGGCTACAAATCTTTTCTATTTCCAGTACCTTTGTTTTATTAATAGACATTCTAGCTAAGATTTCAAAGTTAATTCCCTAGATAATTAGACAGAAGCTAGACCAGACGTCTAAGCTAAGTTTTGGTTTCCAAATAATTATTTTTGCTAATTATCAGTAATTAGTGTCAGCAACCAAAACTGTCCTAAAAACCCTGGGAGAGAGAAGGAGAACAAGAGAGAGAAAGAAAGAGGGAGCGGGGAAGGAGCGAGAGAGAAACACAAGCATTATTCAGTACAATATTTTATATATATATATATATATTTGAGACTGAGTCTTGCTCTGTTGCCAGGCTGGAGTTCAGTGGCAGATCTCGGCTCACTGCAACCTCTGCCTCCTGGGTTCAAGCAATTCTTCCGCCTCAGCCTCCCGAGTAGCTGGGACCACAGGCATGCGCCACCACACCCAGCTGTTTTTTTTTTTTTGCATTTTTAGTAGAGACCGGGTTCCACCATGTTGGCCAGGATGGTCTCGATCTCTTGACCTCGTGATCCGCCCACCTTGGGCTCCCACAATGCCGGGATTACAGGCGTGAGGATTAATTTTAGGATCAACAAAATCTGATTGAAATTTTATAATTTTGAACACTGTTTTATGGAAAACTGGTTTTGTTTTTTTTTTTCAGTTAATGCAATTATCTTTTGCTTTTACCTAGACTTAATTTGAAGTTTTTACAGTAGCTAAGAAAAGATGCTCTTCTTTTTTCACACCAAAATGATTATTTTCTTTAACTATAAAATTATACCTTTAACCCTCCCTGTGCCAGGAAAATAAATTTCAGCTTAAGATGGCCCTGGTAGAACTGCCTGGGGTTCTTTGTAGAGTCTTTCATTAGCATCCTTTTCTTAGACAGAGGCTGCTGGGCCTTAGCTCAAAAGACTGTTCAAAAGAACAGAGGGTTCTTTTGGTGGTTTGTGGATAATACGGATTTTTCGGCACTTATTAGATAGTTTGGAAATTTAGGTAGTGCATCACATTTCCCTTATTTGTGTAGATGACCCTTTATGAGAGCAGAAATATTCGCAGATGCGTCTATTTGTGAGCTACCTAATTCCTTCTGAATCTACTCAGGTCTCTTTTTGTGCTTAGCGTCTTTTAAAATACTCAGAAGAACCATTGTCTGGTATCACCTATTAATAATTCATTGTAGTTGTAGTTATTTTAACCTGCAAGTAACAATAAAATAATACTTTACTCTTTAAATCTTCACCACTTTCACAACATGTCACATTCGACTCTTGCTCACTCATCGCTCTTGGTCAATTGCTCTTTTCGGCATCTTTTTTTTTTTTTTTTTTGGAAATAGAGTCTTACTCTGTTGCCCAGCCTGGAATGCAGTGATGTAATTATAGCTTACTACACCCTTGGCTTCCTGGGCTCAAGAGATCCTTTCACCTCAGCCTCCCGAATAGCTAAGGTGTGCAGGTGGGTGCCGCTACGCCTAGCAAATTTTTACATTTTGTAGCGACAGGACCTCACTATGTTACCCAGGCTGGCCCGGAGTTTCTGGTCTCAGGCAATTCTCTCACCTTGGCTTCCCAAAGTGCTGGGACTACAGGTGCCCCGCCTTTATGGTATCTTTATTTAAATGTTTACTAGTTTGTCTTCCTCATCAGATAGTTAGAGGAAAGGAACCATGTCCTCATACATGTCTTTTTAAATATCTCCGGTGCCCAGCAGGCAAATATAGTATGCATTAAAATGTCTTGTGTGAGATAGTTTTGTAAAATGAAATATGAAATACGCACTTATCAATCTAGCAAGGCAATGGTGCATACACTTTGTTCCTTCTGTAGGTCCAGCATGTCAGGAGCTAGTGTAATTTTCCCACTACGTATTTTGTGTTTTAGTAGTGATTCTGAAATTTATTTTAGTCCATGGGCTATTTTTTATGCCAAGATATTCACAGATTTACCTGTTTACAGATAGGAAGATAACTATTCATAAAGATCACTAGATTGGGGAGGAAGGTAAAATTTAATGGTAAAGAAAAATCGTGTTATTTTGTTCGTAATAAGTATCATGTATAAATTATAAGCACATGCTAAAAAGTAAAGATGGTTATGTTTAATCATGAGGATACTACATATGAAAGGCAGACCATTCAGATACTCATTAACTGCCTATTTCTAGAGAATCTATATTCTACCCACCACCATTGTACTAAAACTTTACGACTTTTATAGTTGTACATCCAAATTACAAAACCAACTGCATTTAAAAAAGCTATCACCATTCACTTCAGGTTTTGCAAAAAGCATGAGGTGTGCTTTTGGGGTTATTTCTATATGTCAAGAGCACACACGCATATTAATTTGCAGGCATAGCTTATTTGCTTTATGTAAACCGGGAACTGCAAAATCCTGATATCATTAAATATCCTCACCTCATGATCACTGTTTATTACAGTCTGGTCAGAACCCCTCAAAGTAATTGCAACTTTCCATTTCACAGCTCCCTGTCACCAATCTATATTTTCTTTAAGCCCATACCTCAAGTGCTGTTCGGAACTGTCCTGCTGCCATGGCGTATTTCTTCTGTCTATAGCAAGAGCTGGCATCCTTTAAGGCTACCTGAAGCCATTTGTCAATCTGAGGCGGAAAGCTGAAATTAGGTACACTCAAAGGGTCTCCTATTTCAGCAGTCTGGCATGTTGGCTGACTCCCAGTAGACATGAAGGACTCTACAAACTCATAGCTGACGCCCTCTTCATCAACGTAGACCAGCTTCATTTCCACATCCATTATGTTCTTTAAGGGGATGCGCGGCAGAGGCATGGTGATTAACTGAGTGTCAGCTTCTATTATCTTTGCCTCTTTCTTTCCAGCTGGCTTTTCTTCACCTTCTGCCTTCCGTTTAAAGGCCACTTTCTCTAAATCATTGCTTTGTTTTTCTTTGATGCTCTTTGTCATTTTTGTTCTTTCAGGTGTGATTTTTACCTGTGTATCTCCACAGTTTTTCTTCATCTCTTGTGGCATTTCCAGGATGTTAGGCGGGTGTCCTAAGGTGGACATTTTCTTGCTTGTATTTATCTTTGGAACAAGCTGATCATGGTAGACCCTTTTCACTGCATTCTCCAAACTCCTACTGCTTCCTGCATCCATTGAAGCCCAAAACTCCTGCAGGGGTGAGAAAAAGGAAACTAATTAAGGCATATTTTGAATTCTAGTGGTTTACACTATGGTCAAATTCATTTAAAACACTATTTTATTCATTATTAGTATTTGTGGCCTTAAAAGTAAAACTGTATTTACATCGTTTACTGACTATTTTACTGGAGGAGTGTATGTGTCAGTCTCAAAACTCACCAAGATAAGAATTTGTTGTAAGCACATCTAGACATTGCCTTAAAAAATAATCATTGATAGCTGAACAACATCGAATGAACACTTTTATGGGGTATCCAAACTCATTGAATAGGAAAATTTTATACATAGCCACTGAGACAGGAAAAGTCAAAGTAAATCTATCTCAATATTAATTTCCTCAGAAAGGCAGGTGGTCTAGAACTCATTATAAAATACACTACTCACCTGAATAATAGACTTGGGGGTCTAAAGAAACCACAGCTGCTTCCTCTGAAAACCTTCCAAAATGTGAGCACAATCTTTCTTAAATTTCTTTCTTTTATTACTAATGAAAATCTCAAGTTTAAAAAGCTTATAGACAACTATTTTTTAGAACAGGCTTTAGAACATGACCTTCATCCTTACATAAATGTGAGCTGTAGATTTATCTTTAGTCTACTGTATTAATATATTTAGAGTAATGATATCAGCAATGTACATTATATGAAGATAAGGTATTTTCCTAAAACATTAATGCTCAAAATATATAACTAACAGTCTTTTTGATTCCAGGATTCTGCATGCTATGTGCTTCTAGATTTGTTTCAAACTGTAAAGTGTTCTAAGATATAATAATTATTTAGTATGGTTGGTTCCTATCTTTTAGGACTTTCGTTTTCACCTATCACATTCTATTCTGGAAACAACTTTGTGGAGTAAATAGGAATAGGTACCATATTTTGCAAAGAAGATGAAAGCTTCCTTTCATCTTCAAGGTCAGTGTCTGATTAAAGATAAAAATCTTGAGTCACTTTTCAAAGTTTATTAATGTTGCTCATTATTTTCATTTGTTTGTCTGGAAGACAGTAGTTTGCCCAAAGAAGACCCTAAAACCAAACACCACATGTTCTTACTTGTGAGAGGCAGTTGAATAATGAGAACACATGAACACAGGGAAGGGAACATCACCTACCAGGGCCTCTTGGGGATGGGTGAGGGAAGGGGGAGGGAAAGCATTAAGACAAATACCTAAAGCATGCAGGGCTTAAAACCTGGACGACGAGTTGACAACTGCAGCAAACCGCCATGGCACATGTATACCTATGTCACAAACCTGCACGTTCTGCACATATATCTCAGAACTTAAAGTAAAACAAACAAACAAAAAAATATCCTGAACTGTGACCCATTAGATTTTTTGTTTGTTTGTTTGTTTTGAGACAGAATCTCTCTCTGTTACCAGGCTGGAGTGCAGTGGTGCCCTCTTGGCTCACTGCAACCTCTACCTCCGGGTTCAAGCGATTCTCCTGTCTCAGCCTCCCGAATAGCTGGGGTTACAGACGTCTGCCACCACGCCTGACTAATTTTTTTGTATTTTTAGTAGAGACAGGGTTTCACCATGTTGACCAGGCTGGTCTTGAACTCCTGACCTTGTGATCCGCCTGCCTGGGCCTCCCAAAGTGCTGGGATTACAGGTGTGAGCCACTGGGCCCAGCCAGATTTTTAAGTAAGGGAGGAACCGAAACTATTCCTATGGCTCTAACCTTTGAAGTACTTTCCCCCTCTGTACCATTGGACACACACATCATCAGAAAAGATTTAAGGTTACACATGGACATATCAAAGGATCTACTGTGACAGTATTTGTTATCTCATAAGAGTGATTGAATTCCAATAATTCTAATAATAGCTATCTTGTATATTAATTTGTAAAAGCTAAATTCTAGAATATTTCCCCAATGATTCATAATGACACAGTAGAGTTGTGTTTCTATAGGATAAAACATCTAAAAGTTTGAAATTTTTACCGATCTTTGTCATGTTTAGTATTGAAGATTGACATGACTGTGAATCACAGGCCCCATCAACAGATTCACTTTGGGCAAGACCCTGTTTCCTTTTCCTCTGTTAGAAACATTGCCGGCATTCAACATCTTTTGCACTGCTAATGTGGCTACTCAGAGTGGCAAGGGGAAAACGGTCCTGGCCATCACTTTTATCTTGTGTTTGCTCTTGTGCCATGTCTACATATGCCTTAGATTGAGTAAAAATGAACTTCAGTCCTTCAGTTAAGATCTCTGTTGAACGCACGCTCCAGGTATGCATCTATACCGTTAAGTTTCTTTTGGTAGCAGAGATACAGCTCTTGAAACTTGTTTAAAGCTCAAAAAACCTGGTTTTAAGGGTTTCTGGTTCATTTTCATTTCTACAATAGGCTGTTAAAAATATCAACAGAAAACACTGGCTTGTGAGCTGTTCCAACATTTTCATGATACCTCCCAGGTATCTTATCTTAGCAAACTCTCCCTACTTCAAGCACCAGAAGCTAAAATGTACCAGAATATCTGTAGTTGGTTGGCATTAGAAACATTTTTAGCATCTACAGCAGCGTTACCTATCTCTGCTGTATTTATTTCCCATCTCTTGAACACATATAAATGCATAAAGTTATCCTCATAGACATTTCTTCTAGAGAATAATCACCTCTCTCTGCCTCCCTCTCTCCATTTTCCTCCCTCCTGTGCTCCTTTCCTCTGCATGTTTTCCCCCAAACTCCTCCTACCCCAGTTCTCCTCTGGGATGTCCCTCACCCAGAGCCTTTTTCTTTCTGTAAGAAGGAAGGTTTTATTGTTTTTAAGAAATAGAATTCCGAGTACTTCTGCATTAGTCTTTAAACTGCTCTATAGAAATCATCATTTTTGTCTTCAGTGCAGTTTTATACAAGAAAAAATAACAGAGGAGGAAAAAGCATATAGGGTGTCTAGGGAGCACTCAGAGGGAATAAATACGTAAGCTAATGTTTAGCTTTCAGACATCTGAAAGATCAATTATTCCCAGTAAATGGAAGAAACTAATTCAGGTTCCTTCCCAAATTCAGAATAAACACCTGCATGTCTAAAGGTGTCGTAAAAACACAGGCTGAAAAAGCGTGGCCAAACCCAACCATTACTTTTCAGTGCTGGTTGAAAATCAGATGACTTTATTGCAGCTGTATGGCCTGTTGCTTATTTTTTTTTAATAAAAATTGTCACACATATACAGAAGAGTTATGGAACTGCCGCTTATGGCTTCTTCAAAAATTATAAAACTCTATTTAAATCATCTGGAATTTGAGGCCTTTTGCCACCTAGCTCAGTGTGTGTTTTCAGCCTTATTTAGCATTCCTCCTATAAACTACCCTGAAGTCAAGCTGAACATCTTGTTAATTCCAAAAATGTTCATTTTCAGTCTGTCAGCTAAGAATTCCCCATCTTCCTATTACCACCCCATTCCAGCCGTCCAAACCTACCCAGCAGTTATCCATTTTTACCTCCTCAGAATAATGCCAATGGCATTTATAGCACTTATTTTTCATTTTTTATGTCGCACTTATTCCTGAATGACTTATTTTTTCCAATAAGCGCCATAAAAGCAGAAATACACTTTATTCTTCTTGACATTAGTTCAGTGCTTTGTATGGAGCAGCCATTCAATAGATGTTGATCAATCTGAATGCTGTGAATCAACAGCTAATCTACACATTCTTATTTAAGAGAAGCAGAATTGGATCTTCTTAAAAAATATGGACTGTAACTTTGAAAATTTTTCTGGATTTATTTTTTGTATTAAATTTGGTCGTGGGTAAAGTACATTTTCTTCTGTGATAGTTCAAGTGAATCATGTACCAACTAGATTTAAACTATCAACCTCTTCACTTTTTTTTAGTAGTCAAGTTGATTAACATGACATTAGTCAGTGTTCCTGAGACACCGAGCTACAGTTTAATCATTACTTCAATAAAAATACTTTCAGAGAAAACTATTAGACAATCATTATGTACATCAAAGAAGTAATTGCTGATAACATTCTGTAAAAATACTTATTCTTTAATTTAGAAGACAGCACTGTAAAATTGATTTCATCATAGAAACAGGCCTTTAAAAAAATCTTTAGCAAATATTGACATGAAACATTGGAACAATCTCCAAGGTTGAATAATAAATACAAGTACAAGAAACAAAGAGACGTTAATGTTCAATCGTTTCCAGTGGGTAACTATTTTAAATTTATTCAGCGGATTTTCAGCACATTTATGTTTTTTCTTCAAGTATTTCATCAAGCGTTCTGTTCTATGTGGGAGTTTCTATTGCATCATAGGTTCAATCAGTGGTTTACGCGGCTATTAGTACCACAGATTATTTATTAAATTTTTAATTGAAATAGGCAGCTCAAACATGGGCAATTCAGCAAAAGAGAATCCTTCAAAATGTGCTCTCTGAAACATTCAAGATCACAGTTGCTATGGTTTTCTTTCTTTAAAAAAAAAAAGATCTAATTTTAACTTGCTGTTAAATGTAACCAGAGAGACATTATGAGAAAAAAACACCTTGCTTGTTAGTCTACCAGTTCTTTTAAATTTTCAAAAAAATACGCTACAAAATATTTCTTCAATCCAATAATCATTTATTGAGCACCAACTATGAGCAAGGTACTGTGCTAGGTAATACGAGGGAAGCTCAAGATGACCGAGACCAGGGTCTTGGCATTCTAGTGCTCATAGCTTGGAGCGGAGGTGGAGGATGGAAAGAGGAGATGCTGTCCTACTAGACTGAGAACTGCTGAGAGGCAGAAATGTATCACAATCCTGTTTCTATATTGATGTGCAGCTTCTTCAGAGTCTGGAACATCATAAACCCTCAACGTACGTTAGTTATCAGAATGAATGTGTGGCATTCTAGTGCTCATAGCTTGGAGCGGAGGTGGAGGATGGAAAGTGGAGATGCTGTCTTACTAGACTGAGAACTGCTGAGAGGCAGAAATGTATCACAATCCTGTTTCTATATTGATGTGTAGCTTCTTCAGAGTCTGGAACATCATAAACCTTCAACGTACGTTTGTTAGCAGAATGAATGTGTGGCTGAGCCACTATATACTACAGCAAATGGTAGCAATAATGGACACACTTCTGTAGGAACATGGGACTGATGCAGTTTCAAGGTATTTGGGAAGGCCTTTTAGAAGGACAAGTGTCGCCATGCAAGCAGCTGCTCTTCTCTTTTATCCGAGAACCCTCAAGAAATGGTATGCTATTATTAGAAGGGAGAGGGAAATTTGCCTTACAATGTTTTTTAAGAAATACAAAATAAAACAGACCATCCAGCGTTATATCCATAACGACAACAACCCATAGTACTCGCAGTTTGTGAAGTGATCTCACTGGGTTAATCCATTTGTTTCTCACAACAACTCTTTTGCATAAATATTTTTAGCCATATTTTCATAATGAAGAAACCAAGAGTTAAACAACTTGAAAGAGATTACCAAGAGAGTTTACCAAACCTGACTTGAACCCAGCATGTCAAATTCCATGCTTTTTAGACAATAGGATAATATAATTCTCTGTATTGCACCCCCAGTTGACTGGGATTTGTACTTTCCTTACCTTAAAAGGCTTTTTTTTTTTTTTAATTAATAACAGGATATTTAACTTTACTGCTGTTCTACTGGGTGGGGACTCCCTCTAAAATTATGACCAAACAAACTAGCAATTAATAGTTAACACGGATATGTGAACCAAATTTGTTAGGAAAGGTATTAGATTTTTTTTTGAGATGGAGTTTTGCTCTTGTCACCCAGGCTGGAGTGCAGTGGCACGATCTCAGCTCACTGCAACCTCCGCCTCCCAGCTTCAAGCGATTCTCCTGCCTCAGCCTCCCAAGTATCTGGGATTACAGGCACCCACCACCATGCCTAGCTAATTTTTGTATTTTTTTTTTTTTTGAGACGGAGTTTCGCTCTTGTTCCGCAGGCTGGAGTGCAGTGGCGCGATCTCGGCTCACCGCAACCTCCGCCTCCTGGGTCCAGGCAATTCTCCTGCCTCAGCCTCCTGAGTAGCTGGGATTACAGGCATGCGCCACCATGCCCAGCTAATTTTTGTATTTTTAGTAGAGACGGGGTTTCGCCATGTTGGCCATGGCTGGTCTTGAACTCCTAACCTCAGTGATCTACCTGCCTCAGCCTCCCAAAGTGCTGGGATTATAGATGTGAGCCACTATACCTGGCCTGGTATTAGACTTTTAGTGTTTTTAAAGAACTGTAGCTGCAAATGTAATTATGACCCCTGCTATATTGTAGCCATCATTAGATGCAGAAAAAAATTGATATGGACATAAAACTTCTACATGAATAGATTCCAGGGAATTCAAACTTAAAATTGCCAAGGCATTTGCTGATCACGAAGTCACCAAATGAAAAAAATGGCATCAAAGCAACTGTGCTTCTTTGTATCTCAAACACCGTGAATATCTGTCATGTTGGGTCAGAGGGAGCATTAGAATGGAGACTTTCTTGTGGTATTAAGCAGTGGAAGGAGCATTTGGTCTGGAACTGCAAGAAAGGTTTGAATTCTCTTTAATTAATGTGTGTTGTAGGACAAATTATACAACCTCTCTAAACTTTCTTTTTCTTTTCTGGAAATTGGGAATGTTCGGATGCATGAGGATCATGTGAGAATCAAATGAGATGATGTCTGTAAGAGAAGCTGCACTTAATAAGACAAGAGGTTTGGTGATTCCACAAGCAGCTCCTTGAATGAAAAATGCCTCGGCTCTTCCCAAGCCGAATTCCTTTGGTTTGGATCCTCCCCCTCCATCCTCTCAATGACTTTGTTGCTGCAATTGTCTTTCATATCACCTCTTCCTCTTTGGTTATTGGACTGACCCTGCTGATGCCGGTGCTGATGTAGCAGCCCTTTTCTTTTAAGAAAAACAACAGACTCCCTTGGCTTTCTTTTTCTTTTTTTTTTTTTTTTCCATTTCATTGTTTATCCAGTCAACATTCAAGAGCAAGTTCCCTTGGCTTTCATACTGCCAAATCCAGTGGTCGCCCCTAGGCTCGTTTCTGCCAGATTGCCTAACAGCAGTGTTCACAGTTGATACTCTCTCTTTAATGGAGCACTTTCTTCTCACTGTGTATGACACCGTGCTCTTCCAATTTTCCAATTACTTCACTCGCCACTCATTCTCAATGCCCTAGATTGGCTCTTCGTTTTCTGTTCCACCAGGATCCCACCTGGAGCCCCTTCTTTTCTCCAGCTACATTTTCTCCTCAGGTGATTTTGTCCAGTGCTATGGCTTCAAATATCATTATACACACCTAACTACTCATGTTACAACTTTATTCCTTATATCTGACATCAAAATTGTATACTCAACTGTCCATGTGACATCTCTGCTTGGATTATCTAATATACATCTTAAATAATCTAATACATCTTAACACCAAATATACATCTTGACAATACCAAAAGAGATCTCTTAATTCCCATTCCCTAAAATTGTCCCTGTCTCTGTCTTCCCACCCTAGTGCATGCCAACCACATCCTCCCAGTTGGCCAAGTTAGATCTTTACAAGTTATCCTTTATTCCTCTCTTTCGCCTAATCCTATCCTACAAGCCATCATTTGGTCCTGTTGACTCTCCTTCCAAGGTCTGCCTCTTTCCATATGTATGATCAACACCCTCCGCCAGGCCCCACGATCTCCTGTCTAGATTATTGCAGTTGCTCCTCATACACAGCAGCCGAGGTCATCCTTTTAAATGAAAATCATATCCCACCTTATTCTTACTAAAGATATTTAAAAGGCTGCCTATAACACCTAGAATAGAATACAATCTCTGCTGCCTCTGTGTTCTTTGAAAACTCATCACATACCTTTCCCCCTTGGTCTACTGTGTTCCAGCCACCTGGCATTCATTCTGTTCTTCCAATTTAACAAGTTAATTCCCAACTTAGAACCTTTGCACTGGTTCAGCTAGAATATTCCTTCCACTGTGTTTTATTTATGTTATTCAGATCATAGTTTAAATATTTGTTCCCAAAGAAGCCTTCTCTGATGAACGAATCAGCCCCACCAAGTTGTGGATCTATTTTAAATCTCTCCATGCCGCTTGTCATAGTGGTGCTTCCTTCTCTATACTCTCCCACCAGAATGTGAGAGACTGCACGTTGTATACTTAGTTCACTGCTGTATACTCAGAATGTGCTCAAGACAGAGTAGGTACACAGCAAATATTTGCTGATTGGAAAAATTGATGATGGTATCTTATTATACAATTAACGAATCATTCTAAAGTGTCTTTTTGTTATTGTTGTTGCATCATTTTACAAAAGCTGAAAATTAGGCAGTCACCTAAATCTAAGTTAGCTTTTTACAAATCGGCTTCAAAATGGAAAGCTTCTCTAGTCTCTGCAGCATCCTGACTTTTTCTTTTTTCCTATTTTTATTGTTACTCTATGTCAACAATATTTATGATGTACCTACCCTGGTCCTTTTTATTTTAGTCGTTGTTAGGGAGTAATTTCTCTCATTCTTTGTTGACATACAGCATGGCTTATTCAGAACCAAAACCCTCAGAAAAATCAGTCTTTTTTGGAGAAGTGATAATTGTACAACTTGCTATCATTATAAGTGTGGTCCATGAGGAATCAATTGTATTTCTCAAAAATCCTTAACACAATTTGTAAAAACAATAACTCATTTGCTGTGGCAGGAATATGAAAGTAGAGGAAGTGAGGTTTCAGCATATTTTAGAGACCTTTGGCTGCATTTCTTCTTGAAACATAAATGCAATCAGCTTGCCAAATTCATGAGCATCTTGAGACAAAGTTCGAATCTCGTTCTCTTTCTTTGCAAACACTGCTCTGTCTTCTTGTAAAAGTGATCCAAGTTTCTATTTATGTAAGAGGCTGTATAGATGTGTAAAGAAAACATAATTTCATTTAACGGTCAACTCTTTAATTCTGTTTATAAAGTTCTTAATTCTCAGACTTTCACATTTGGTTTCTTAAACTATAACTCTGAATTGTAGAAGTATAGAGACCAAGAGGCTTTTGAAATACTCTAATCTCTTCATTTTGTGGATGAAGAAATGGAGTCTTATGCAGGTGAAATGACCTATTCATGGTCACATAATAAATCAGTGCTCTCAACCACATCTTGCAGCTCCCTTAGAATTCTCTCTACCTTGCTCCACCGCCTCCCACCACAATACACAAGGTAAACTGTTGCCACAGTTTCTAAATGAAGAAACAGATGTCGGACAGTTCAGTTCTTTGTTTGCAGAGAACTGCAAAATTAATGGACAGTAACTATGATGATTTCTTCTTTTGAACTACCCGTCAATTTACTTAACTAATTGTTATCAAACATGTTTTAACATTAAAGCTACTGAGAGATGGGAAGTGCGTCTTTTTAAAAATCCACAAGTGTTTGTTTAAAATAAGTTTAAATTTACAGAAAAGCCGTACGACTATCAAGACCTCAAAATTGTGTTTTACTGGTTTTAAACGTCTTGGTCACATTTATAATTCTCTTTCCCTAATATGTGTGTGTGTGTGTGTGTGTGTGTGTGTGCACGCACACGTGCACATGCAGAAATGTATAAGCACACACATAAATACATTTGTATTACTTTTGCTAAGCCATTTGAAAGTAAGTTGTATACATCAAGCCTCATTACCCCTTAAAGCTTCAGTGCACATTCCCTAAGATCGAGCATATTTCTTTAGTGTAACATACTACAGTTATCGAATGCAGGGATGTTAACATTGATATGATACTATTGTCTAGTCTACAGTCCCTATCCCTATTTTGTATGCTTTGTCAGTTGTCTCAATAACGTCCTGTTAGTATTTTTTTTCTCCAGGATAATGTATTGTATGTAGTTGTCACCCCTCTTTAGTTTCTTTACTCTGGAATCGTTCTTTCTTTAGCCTTTTCCTGTCTTCCTTGGCATTGCCAATTTTGAGAAGAAGCAGCAGCTATTTCACAGAATTACCTCAAATTGGATTTTTCCGTTACTTTCTCATGATTAGATTCAGGTTAAACTACAGAATGAATGATGTTGTGTGTTTCTTAGGATATCACATTTGGGGGCAGACAGCGTCCACTTGCTTTTCTTTGGTGATGTCAGTTTTGAGTACCTGGTCAAGATGTTATCTAGTTTTTCCAGATTACAGTTACATATGTTCCCCTTGCAACTTATGTGCAGTCTGTAGCAAGACACTTTGAGACCATGCAATTTCCTGCTTCCTCATCAAACTTTCCTCCCTCAATTTAGTGTCCACTGAATGATTGCAAATGGTGATTTTTCCTTTCCTAACTCATGACATCATAAGAGTACTCAGATGGAGGGCTGGTCACCATCAAAGTACAAATAAAATAAATTTTTAGCATTGGAAGGAAATCACAGGGTAAATCTATTCTAATACCTTTACTCTAACCACGAGGGCTGGGGGCACATCCCTATTTAGTGGCAATGTTAGGACTGAAGTTGGTCTACAAGCTCTGGCTCTAGGCTCCATTTTATTCATCCATAAAGTAAATCAAAATTTATTTGTTAAAAACATAATGTCCTCAAAATTTGTTAAGATCATAATGTCCTGAGCTGTTAGAAGCACAAACTCATGTCATAAAGTAGGCAGAATAAGGGTGGATTATACAGTGGTGACTTTAAATATTCCCTTTTTTCTTAAGAATGTATTAATTAACTCAGTCATTCATTTATGATTTACTAAGCATAACTCTGTCATGACCTGTGTCGGTACTGGGATGCCTATACTCACAAGAAGTTACAGTTTAGTGGGAGATACCACTTTAGCATGCATCAGAATCCCCTGAAGCCTCCTAAGCTCCAGGCCCCACAGATTTTGATTTAGTTTGTCTGGGGTCATGCATAGGAATTTGCACGTTTAGTAAGCAGAAGAGGGCCGTATTGAAAATACCCGAGGTTCACAGCATGCAAACAGTTATGGGATATGCCCTACTCCTGACTTTCCTACTCCAACATCCACCCCTTGAACGGAAAAGCGTTAGTAAAATACAATACTGCCACAAAATAAAGTTTGAAAATGTTTTACAAGGTTCAGATATTATTATTATAATTATTGTTCATGCTTCTTTTGAAGTACTAAATGCTAGAGCAAGTTTTCCCAGAAAATTCTTTTTTTGGTAATCTACTATTCTGGTGACATAAGCATATTCATGGCTACCTTACTTCAGGGGCCACTGATATAGGTGGTCTGGTGAATCCTCTTGGCCCCAAGCCAATGTATTCATACCCTTTCTTTTGCTTAGGTAACACCGGTAGCTAGCTGGGCTTGCAGGGATGAAGTAGTCTGCCAGAAAGACAGGGGCTGCCTTAGCTGTTGATGCTAAAGAAACACTTTAAAGTCTAAATGGCTACTGTTTTGAAAAATCAGTTTGTGAGAATGAATTATTGGTAGACATTCACTCATCCATTTAGTCAACAAACTCTTGTTGAATTCCTGCTAGGTAAAAATACAGGGCTAATTCCTGGGGGATTACAAAGATAAATAAAATGGATTGTGCTTCACAGGAGCTCAGGAGCAAGAGATCAGAGATGCTATCCATCTTGCTTGGATGTTCCAAACTCAAGAACCGAAGTAGCACAGAAAGCAGGACGTGAATTTTGGATTTGGAGAGATATAACTTTAAATCCTAACTCTGTCTTTTCTTTGCTGAAGACACTTTCAGCAAGTTACTTAACTTTGAGGTATCTTGGTTTTCTTATCCAAAAACATGAATACTAATTAATTCCTCATAGAGATGATTGAAAGATTGACGAAGTAACGTGTGTTAAGAACTAATGCATCATCTGGCCCACAGTAAGTTCTCTACAGAGGACAGCTATTATGGTGTTAAATATTGTGCTCTCCATCACACACTGGGGTCTGTTGGGGGGTAATAGGGGAGGGACAGTGGGGAGTGGGGAGTTGGGGAGAGATAGCATGGGGAGAAATGCCAGATATAGGTGATGGAGAGGAAGGCAGCAAATCACACTGCCATGTATGTACCTATGCAACAATCTTGCATGTTCTTCACATGTACCCCAAAACCTGAAATGCAATTTAAAAAATTGTGCTCTATATATTTTACCGCATGTACGAATTTCTATGTATTCACTGTATATATATTTACCCATAGTTTTTATACATGAAACATACTAATAGTGTTTAATTATTGGTGCCTTGTTTTACATTGTGAAACTCTTTATACATAAACACACATCTGTATAATTTTTCTTCCTAAAAATAGCGAGTAGACAATTAATATTTACATGAACATTTGTTCCCTGAGGATTTCGTGTCCTGAAGAACAGTGTACAATTGTGGAACACCTACCACAAACAGGGATGGCTGATCTACCTTCCAGTGTTATACATACCCACCTTAAAGTAACACATGATCCACTGGAATGGGTACACTATGGGTAATGAATGAGCAGCATTTTCCACTATTACCTCACAAAGAGATCCTGAGGCATGAATATGAGACTGCTCCTTGATTATGTTCTGTGGAGGTTGAAAGCAATATTTACTTTCATCTTAGATCATTACATGTCACTGTAAAGTATCTTTTGGAGTGGAATGGAGACAGGTAGACATGAACGTAGAAATCCTATAATCCCCAAACATCTCCTATGGTAAAGCTTTCACCACTGTCATTTAAAATATTTTATAATATGTTTACAGTGCGTATTAATCCCTACACTGTCCTTGCTTTTGCAAGTTGCAGAATAAAGGCTCATTTTTAACACTCGAGAAACTGTTGGTTGAGATTTTTTCATATGTTTAGCCTGAGCATAAATGGCCCAATGTTGTATGACACTTATTACAGAACCTAGTAGAGACAGAGAGAGATAGTAAAAAACGATCTATTTATCTACATATGCATGTCAAGCCATTTCACACCATAAACAGCTGAGCCAAAAGTAGGGCTCACCTGATTCTTTGCAAGATTCTTGCTTTGACATTTTACTAAAGGTAATATAATTATGAAGTGCTTTCAAACTAACCATTTGGAATTTGTATATACTTATCCTAGATTAAAAAATTAATAATTTAATTTCTTACTTGTATAGTGTTTTAGTAGTATTATTTGAATATTTCTTCTGAATCTTTTTCTAGAGTAAATAATGATACTTATTTTGTGGAAATGCATTTGTCTGCAAGAAAAATTAGCTTCGGAATTAAGATGGAGACAATACCAAAATAGCTTAGAAATACAATTTTTAACTTTTTCAATCACGTTTCAATTACATTTAATGAAGATTTACAGGTTTGCAGACTGTAGGAATATTTGAGGACTGATCGCATATTAATCATCCACTAATATTTCCCCAGTTGATCTCAGCGAAAAAAATCCATAAAGCCAAAGAACTGCTTGGAAAAAATATTTTGGTTTGTGCAAAACTTTAAAAGAAAGACATGCTTTATTTTATTTATTTATTTATTTATTATATTTAAAGTTCTGGGGTACATGTGCAGAACGTACAGGTTTGTTACGTAGGTATACACGTGCCACAGTGGTTTGCTGCATCCATTACCCCGCCATCTACATTAGGTATTTCTCCTAAGGCTATCCCTCCCCTATCTCCCGACCCCCTGTTATCTCTCCCCTAGCTCCCCACCCCCGTGACAGACCCCAGTGTGTGATGTTCATCTCTCTGTGTCCATGTGTTCTCATTGTTCAACACCCACTTATGAGAGAGAACATATGGTGTTTGGATTTCTGTTCTTGTGTCAGTTTGCTGAGAATTATGGTTTCCAGTTTCATCCATGTCCCTGCAAAGGAGATGAACTCATCCTTTTTTATGGCTGCATAGTATTCCATGGTGGATATGTGCCACATTTTCTTTCTCCAGTCTATCATTGATGGGCATTTGGGTTGGTTCCAAGTCTTTGCTATTGTGAACAGTGCTGTAATAAACATTAAGTGTGCATGTGTGTTTATAATAGAACGATTTATAATCCTTTGGGTATATACCTGGTAATGGGATTGCTGGGTCAAATGGTATTTCTATTTCTAGATTCTTGAGGAATCACCACACTGCCTTTCACAATGGTTGAACTAATTTACACTCCAACCAACAGTGTAAAAGTGTTCCTATTTCTCCACATCCTCTCCAGCATCTGTTGTCTCTAGATTTTTTAATGATTGCCATTCTAACTGTATGAGATGGTATCTCAATGTGGTTTTGATTGGCATTTCTCTAATGACCAGTGATGATGAGCTTTTTTTTTTTAATAGGCTTGTTGGCTGCATAAATGTCTTCTTTTGTGAAGTGTCTGTTCATATGCTTTGCCCACTATTTGATGGGGTTATTTGTTCTTTTCTTGTAAATTTGTTTAAATTTTTTGTACATTCTGGACTGCAAAAAATTTTTTCCCATTCTGTTTGGTTGCCAGTTCACTCTAATGATAGTTTCTTTTGCTGTGCAGAAGCTCTTTAGTTTAATTAGATCCCATTTGCCAATTTCAGCTTTTGTTCCCACAGCTTTTGGTGTTTTAGTCATGAAGTCCCTGCCGATGCCTAAGACATACTTTAAAATTTACTATTTTAACAAACAGAACCTAACAATACATCATTCAAACAGTTACACATTACACTCTGCTTATGGGTGGGATGGAGTAGCAGATCAGAACTTCCGTTGAGAACTAATAGAAAAGCAGAATAAAAGACCAAATCATTTGTTTGAATATAGCTGGGGAGGCTATGGTGAGGGCATAATTCCCTTATCAAAGTGAGCTTTTACAGGGCCATCTTCTGGGGGCATTTGCTAATTGTAGGCATGGGGACGAGTGTGAGCATCTCAACACTTCATTGAAGGAGGGGCACCGGTGGGTAACATTGAAACCTGTACCGCTTTCGGTAAATGTGGGAGCCTCTGGCACAGAGCTCTTTTACCACTCAGTAAATAATGCCAATTTCTGGGCATTCATGGGGTAGGATGGCAAAGTGGAAGACTCTGAAAGGAAGATAAAGTTTTTGCAGTCTTACAAGACAGGGACCCACAAGAGAAAAGGCTTTGGAGAAACACCACACTTTCAGCTGAAACTCTTGAGAACCAGGGTAAACTAGAGGTAGACTTTTTCAAGGGTTGCAACTCAGCCTCAACATGAAACAGTCCCTGATTAAATTAAGATGAACTGCTATGTTATCTGCCTAGTGAAAGGATACACCCATTATAGAGGAAGACATACCATATGGATCTTATATAATTTTCTGTACACACTCTTCAGCACTTGATGGAAAATCATTAAGTATGCAAAAATAAAACATCTCAAGATAACAATAAAAAACCAAATGAAAAGGTAATAACTAGAAACATACCCATGGCTGATCCAGATATTAGAGCTAGCTAAGGAATTTTCAAACAATGCTAATTAATATATTCATAACAAAAGAGTGAGAAATTATAAAGAACTTTACCAGAGTATTAGACTCTATAAAAAGAATAACAAATTCTGGAGCTGAGAAATACACCATCTGAAATGAACTCATTAGATGGATTAAAGAACACATTAGATAACGGTAGAAGACAGATTTAGTAAACTCAAGAAATAGTCAATAGGATATATCTAAATTTAAGCAGAGAAGTAGAATAACCAAAAAATATTATTTAAAAAGCCTTTGGAGATATGTGAAACACAGAGTACAGTTGGAGCCCTAGAAGGAGCACAGAGAAAGAAGCAGAAGCAAAAGAGAATTCCAGGAAGAATTGAAGAGTAATAGTCAAAGTAAATATGTGAGAATATACACATAGAAATAAATATTGACTCCGGTCACTTGACCGCATAAGACAATAACAGAAATGTCTCTACAGGATTTAAAATCTAGGCAGAATTAAAAAGGATGGCAACAATGATGCAAAAGATGCAAGAGGGTAAACAGAGTTAAAGTATTTTAATGTTATAAAATTATTAGGGGCTTGGCAAAACTAAACATTGGTATTAGATTGGAAGAAGTCAAGGATTCATGTTGTAATTTCTAAGGTAAAAGCTGGGGAATATAAAATATAAATGAATGGATAATTAACAAATGAAAGTAACACAAAATTAAAATATTTTTGGTTTAATCCCAAAAACATGAGAAATAAAACAGACCAAGTGAAAAACAGATAGCAATATGGTAGACATAAACCAAACTCTATCAGCAATTACTTCAGATTTAAAAGAACTAAATATTCTAATTCAGAAACCAAGATTGCCTCAGAGGAAAAAAATTATTAACACCAGCTTTATAGTGCTTAGGAAAGATACACCTTAAATATGAGAACACAGAGAGGTTGAAAATGAAACCCTGAAGAAAGATACAACATAGAAACACCAACCAAGATAAGGGATAGCTCAACTAATAATCAGACCAGGTAGGCTTTATGGAAAGAAGCATTACTAGAAATGCAGAAGGAATGTTAGTTATTAATTTATCGTTTCTCGGCTGCAACCTCACCCATCTCTCTGTATTGTGATACTGGAACTGAAATCTACAGACTACATTTTAATTTTTCCAGCTGGTTGAAAGTTAGGCTCTGCCAATAGAGGGTACTGGAGAAACACTGCTAAGCTGAAACAGGAAGAAGGGACGTTTCCTTCCTGGAATGTTCCGTTTACGCCAGCAGCAAATGCTTCTGTTTGTAGGGGTTTAGGTAGCGCTAACCGATGCGGTGGTGGCCCTCACAGTCAGTGCGGGTATTCTTCTGTCAGATTTCCTCATCACCGCAGCCATGTTGCTCTCCTAGTTCTGAGACAAGTGAATCCTGTCTTAGTGACTTCCCCCCGGTCACACTCTCTCCTCAGAGGTCTGAATTTTAGCCTTGCAGGACCTCCTCGGAGCTTCCAAGTTACTTAACTGTTCATGACCCCTCATCCCTAAGGATGCTGCAGGGAACTATGCGAGCAGAAGACAACACAATTTAAATCTGTCTTCAGTGATTAACATGGCTTTTAAGTACATCAAATAGAAAACACTGATGAATAAAAGGAGAAATTGACAAATCTCCAATTCTAGTGGGAAATTGTAACACACCTCTGTCAATAGCTGATGGAATTTCAGACAAAAAAAAAGAAAGGAAAGAAGAAAGGAAAAAGGAAGGAAAACCTTCAAGAACATAGAAGCTCTGTGTACCGTAAGTCGCAAACTTGACTTAATAGACATATGTCAAATCTTGCAACAAAGAAAGTCAGAATGTACGTTCTTTTCAAGCGCACCTGAAACTTTTGTGAAAACTGACCGTAGCTCACTCATAAGTCAAGCCACAACAAATTTCACATTTAATATGGAAATACAAAGGGCCAAGAATAGCCACATTCATCTTGAAGAAGAACAACGCCGACAGACTTGGCCAGATATTAAGAATTAATATAAGTAAAGCCATAGTAAGGAAGGCAGCATGGCTTTGATGCAGGGGTAAATTACAACACCCGAGCAGAATAAAAAGTCCAGTAGTAGACCTAGATGTAAATGTTCATTTAATTTATGGCAAAAATTACCCTGACACGGAATGGGGCTGCTATCGCTTAAGCATGCCCCCCAAAAGTTTATGTGTTGAAAGCCTGATTTTCACCTCGATGTAGTGGTGTGGGGAGTTAAGGCCCAGTGGGAGGTGTTTGGGTCATGGGGGAAGATGCCTTATGAATATATTAATGCTGAGTGAATGAGGGAGTAAGTTATTGTAATCCCAGCTACTTGGGAGTCTTAGGCAGCAGAGTCACTTGAACCCGGGAAGTGGAGGTTGCAGTGAGCTAAGATTGTGCCACTGCTCTCCAGCCCGGGTGACAGAGCAAGACTCTGCCTCAAAAAAAA
>NW_016107831.1:252264-258472 GCF_001604975.1 Cebus imitator
AAAAAGAGCAAGTCATTATAAGGCAAGGCTGCCTCTCATGCTTGGTCTTCTTTTTGCATGTCTGCTTCCTCTTTGTTTCTTAGCCATGTGGTAATGCAGCATGAGTTCCTCACCAGAAACAGCAGATGCTGGTGCTATGTTTCCTGGACTTCCCAGCCTCCAGAATTGTAAGCCAAATGAATCTCTTTTTAAAATAAATTATCCAGTCTCAGATGTTCTGCTATAGCAACAGAAAACAGACTAAGTCAGAAACTAGAATTATGGCCTTTTTAAATAAATGGTGCTGGCCTAAATCAAATGCAGCAAGTAAATTTTGATATCTATCTTATATAATGCACAAAAATAAATTCCAAATGCATTGCAAAAGTAAATGTAAAAAAACCAACATTAATGCTTTAGAAGAAAAAAGGATGATTTTACAACTTGGATAGGCAAAGACTTCTTTAACAGAATATAAAAATAATAAATTGGATTATATTACATATAATAATTTTTGTTCATCAAAACACAGCTTTAAAAATGAAATTACAATTCATGACATAAAAGAAAATATCTGTAGTACATATATTTGATGTGGATTTGTATCCAGAATATATAAAGAACTTCTATAAAAGAAGACAGATGAAAAAAACCCAGTAGAGAAATGGGCTAAACATTCTAACAGACATATGACAAAAGATGATCTCCAAATGGTCAGTAAATTCTTGAAAGTGTTATTAACTTCCATTAGTCATCACTAGAATGCAAAGCGAAACCACAGGTTGATATCATGTCAAATCCACCAGAAGGTTAAACTTAAGAAGACGGACAACACCTAGTATTGGCAAATATATGGCATAAATGGAGCTTTTACACAAAGCAGATATAAATGAAAGTTGGTACAACCACTTTGAAAAGCTGTTTGGCAGCATCTGCTTCCTTCTATATCCTGTACTGGGATAATTTTTTTCCATATATCCAGCAGAAATGCGTACAAGAATGTTCACAGTAGCACTATTTAATAACAACATCGTAACATAATAACATTGAAAACATTCCAAATACCCGTGAATCATAGAAAAAATACAAATATTGTGGTATATTTATACAATGGAAAAATATTATTAGCAGTGAGAATAAATGAATTAAAACTACAAGCAACCACGTGGAAGAATTTCAAAAATAAAACGTGGAGTGAAAGAAGCCAGATACAAAAGAATACATAGTGTATGATTCATTTAAATAAAGATCAAAGTTAGGCAAAACTAATTTGTGGTGTTAGGTGCCAGATTGGTGGTTGCCCTTGAGATTGTGAGTGGTAACTGGAATGGAACAGAAGGAGCTCCTGGGCTTACTGGTACCATCATTTCTGGATCTAAGAGCTGGTTACACCAATGTGTTCACTTGATTAAATTTACTATTTTTGCCTTTTACCAAAAGTATGTTATGCATTAATAAAAAGTTTACATTAAGAAAATCACAGGTCAAGACAGCTTGAAATTTTACATACAAACCTCTGAGTTTATACAAGGCAAGTTTTCCCTAAACACACATCCCCTACTCCCTTACCTACAATCTTTGCATTGTCTAAGAATACAAGCAAGAAGGCAGAAGGCAGGGTAAAGATTTGATAGTTAGGAGGTGCTTTCTTCAAAACTCTCCAGGAGGGTAGAGCCACACAAAACAAATGAAATGCAATTCATGTTAGTGGCTTAGAAATTATCAGACGGTGTGTATTGTAGATAGGCTGAAAGAGCTTCCCCGACTACATTTCTGAAGGTCCCCAAAACCGGGGCAAGCAGCACTGGACATGTAGCAGCTGCTCGCTTTCATTGTCGATAATTATTATTTTTTTCTTTTCTTTGATTTTTTTTTTGCTATTGTTTTAAAAATAATTGTTTATTTTTATTATTTGTGGGTACATAGTAGGTGTACCCACATATCTGAACATATATTTATGGGGGACATGAGATGTTTTGACATAAGGATGCAATGCGTAATAATCACATCACGGAAAATGGGGTATCCATCCCCTCAAGGATTTATCCTTTGTGTTGCAAGCAGTCCAATTATACTCTTTTAGTTATTTTAAAATATACATTTAAATTATTATTGACTGTAGTCCCCCTCGTGCTGTCAGATACTAGGTGTTCTTCATTCATTCATTCTATTTTTTCGTAGCCATTACAGTATTGTCATCATTTTTTAAATTTAGCTATGGCCGAGGTGGGAGGAATAAAGCCTCTGTGCTTGCTTTCTTATGACACAAACTCCCTGCAGCTGTTTGTTATATTAATCGGAATATATGGTGACCTAATGACCAGACCAGTGACCTCAGGCTCAACCTTACCTCAGTCAACACCCAGTCCTAGGAGAAGGTAGGAAGAAGGTCTCAAGGGAGGCCAGTGGGAACCAGAGAAGACAGTGACACAAGGCCCTTTCCCCGTGCAGCCGCCATGCGGAAGAACAAGTTTTCCCTGTCCTCTCCTGGGAAGGAGGGAGAAATGGTGACCACTTGAGAGGGAAAAATAGAGCCGAGAGGGAATTTGAAGCTCAATTTTGTTAAACATTTACTCGAAGAACCCATTTTAAAACACTACTGAATTTTATTTGATGATAAAGCTTAAATAATCCCCCTCTCCATTCCCACATTCCAACATTAGTTGAAATGGGGCCTAAAGAGTTCAATTGATGACTTCTGCTGTCAAAATAAATCTGCCTCTGCCATCACTGTACATCCAAACCAGCCTACACCAGTGTGGGGCAGCACCTGCAGGTGTGAATGTCCTAGACAGAATCTGCACTCTCAAGCCTAGAGAAAGAGATGAATCAGGCTCTGACGCATTCTCTTCAAACGGCACGTCCCTCCCATTATATCCCAACCTTATCCCATTGTCTTGAAGGAATATTGTAGATGTGAAAGATCTAAAAGAATAAAAAATATCAAGAATTAGGGTGGTAAAAAGAAAAGTGGAGATCAGAAATGAAAAATAAGAAAGAACAAAATTAGATGACCACAATGTTAGACAAATTCTGTAATAACAGATAGAGTAACAGAAAGGTCCATGGAAGGCAGGATTGACGGGAGGAAAGCAGGAAGAGAAATGGTAACTGTGGAAGACAAAGCTTTTATGAACAGCAGAACTTCGTCATTTTCTACACTCATTGAATTGGTCAATGACTACATGGGCAACATCTTAAAGGCATTCTGTACATAGTCTGCTGGATTGAAATGTTTAAGTTCATAAAGGGTGTCAATTTTAATGTATTTCAACTCTTTTCTCTCAATCTGGTAATGACTGTCATGTTTAACATGATGCTCCCTCAGTTAACTACATCAGTAAATATAAAGGGTGAGGAAATTAACTGAGAGATCTGAACTTCTGCAAGTCTTTAATTCATTCTTGGCCCCAATACGTAAGAAGGTTCAGATGCCTGAAACACACACACACACACACACACACACACACACACACACCTCTCCCTAGAAGAGACCAGATGTATTAGGTTTGGGAATATATGTTATAAAGGACTATTGCCATTCTTTCTTCACCTTAAACTTAGGTTTCCAAATATCTGTTCAACAGGAATGAGAAGCGATTTATATCACGGTTTTGCTCCTTACATCTTCAAGTTAACAAAATTGAGCAGATTTCTAAGAAGTTAAATGCATACTTTTTTTCTTGGGGAGAGGTGATAATGCAATGTCTTCTCAAGCTATAACTTCGGTGATGGTTCAAGACAGCATTGAATTCTTCTGCTTGAGTTTTGCTGGCTAATAGGAATTTAATTGAGAGCCAGTGGGAGAGCACTGAAGCATTGATGCATGTGAAATCAGATGAACACCCACAATGTGGAATTTCCTAAGGAAAGTTATTCTAGCGGAGAAATACAGACCAGGTTGAGTGCCAATAACTTTTAAGCTAACATGTGAAGCTATCTTCCTAATAAGTAATGAACTAAAGATCCCTGAAGAAAAGCAAGGCCAATATTTTCAACTTTATATTTTCAAACATTTTTAAAATCTCAGCTCAGAGTTATATACAATTCCCTTCCTCTGTAGGATATTAATCTTCCTTAACTTTGATTCCACATAATAATGCTTATTTTTGAAAGGTACAACTTATTTAGGTAAATCTGAAATAAATAGCAAGACAGAAGAATTTGTCTATGAAGATAAATCAAAATCAGAAGCTGATTTCTGTTCAGTAATTCTAATACAAGTCTTCCTGAAACATTTCCTTTTAAATGGCCTACTTAAAACCATATCAATTTTCCACTTCTCATCCCATTCTAGATGACAATATGACTTGTGCTTCAGTTTTTACTCATAAAGCTTAAAGAGACATTTTCTAACACCTATCCTGTGTCACATCAACTCAATTACCTTTTAAAGTTGCCTAAATTGTGAAATATTAGCGGTTCAAATACATGAATTCTGCAGATTTCAGAACAGATGTACATAAGTGTACATAAATGTATATCATATCATATAGTATGTAAATACATTTATTCCTGGAGGCTTTCTAAAATGTAAAGGTAAAGCTGAATCTTTACCTTCTAGTAATTTTACAATGATTTTCCTCATCATATAGAGATCTGAAATTCTGATATCAGTCATCGCCATTGGTTTCTCTTTTCTTATGTACAAAATGGAGTTACGGGTAATATCTGCCTCATGTAATTGTTGAGAAGCATAATATAGGAAGGTTGCCGGATAACAGTAAGTGCTCAATAAATGTTAATATTGTTCTGTCATTATCGTCATTTTTGTTTTTGCTGTTAGTATTGTTCAGCAATTTTCTTTAAAAATTAGACAATTAGAAAAATGCTCTATTACACAGATGACTCATTCTCATTCGTTGTGTATATTTTGAAATTTAGCTAGAGCTATGATAAATTATAGTCTTTATTTTGCTATCTTTATAGCTGTAACATTTTATTTCATAACATCGTTGAAAACACTCAGCAAGCTCTTCGTGAGTGCAAAATGTTATAACTTGAACGTTACTTTCCAAGAAGATGACTCAATATATTCTACACTAGTTGAAAGACAATACTCCAGGCTTTCTGCTGTAAAAGGATTTAAAAACCCTTGAGCATATGGTGTTTGCATTGGTTTTGTTACTACGGACTGCAATTGTTGGGGTACCTATTCATTTATTTCATACTGATGTGTCACATAAAAGGAACAACAACAACAAAAACCAGCTTGCGGTCGAATTCTACGTAGAGGGATGTAGCTTTAGTCACCGCGTGTCTTAATCAGAAAAAATACTCCTGCAGTGAGGATTAACTGTGGGTTTATGCCTGGAGATCACTTTAAGGTTCTGTGGCTCACAGTTCATGCTCATTTGTTGTTTTCTAAGTCGTAATCAATTTCCAAGGTGTTGGTTTCACTGCTCAGAAATGAACAACTTAATGAACTTAGGATAGTTTCTGTTATAATACTGTTAGTACATTAAATTTAATCATAAATGGTTAAACAAAAACACATATGACATTTTCATGCATTTATTTCAAACTAAGGCTACTAAAAATGGTAAACACTTCCCTGGTGCTTCAAAAACAGAGACCCTTACTGACACCTATTAATATTTTATGGGTAATAAATACAAAATGCAAATTTTAAACAAAGCTTGAAACTATTTTTCATTGCTCATGCTGAATAACCTTTGAACGGCAAGGTCCTTGTGAAAGACATTCATTCATTCATTCCCTTACTCATTCATCCATCAGACATTTCAGAGCATGCATTTTATGCCAGGTATGATGTTAGCTTACAGAAATGATGACATGGTCTGTGTCTTACCGGGAGCTTGGATTGTTCGTCTCCCTAACATCCTACTCCTTGATATTCAATGTCTTCAATCCACAGGAATATCATGAGTTTAAAGAGACAATAACCCATATCACAAATGATAAAATGTGAACTCTGAATTAGTGGTCATCATCTCACACTTGACTAGAAAAAGACGTCTTCAAATTAGACACTTTGTTAGGGAATATATGTCAGAATAAAGCAAAACAAAACAAAAAATCTGTTACTGGGAAACCAAATGGGATCTCAGTCTTGACTTTCTCACCAGACTGGGGAAGGATAGGGCGAGCCGGAGCAGGGGACAGGAGACCCTTTGGAACTACCTGTCTTCTACCTGCCTGCAGGGGACGATTGGAACTACCTGTCTTCTGCCTGCCTGCCCTGGACGATTGGAACTACCTGTCTTCT
>NW_016107831.1:259247-291449 GCF_001604975.1 Cebus imitator
GGACGATTGGAACTACCTGTCTTCTACCTGCCTGCAGGGGACAATTGGAACTACCTGTCTTCTACCTGCCTGCAGGGGACGAGTTCTTGGCTGCTTACTAGGGCTTTCTATAAGCAACATTCCTCATTCCTCGGGTGAAGGAAGGAGCTCCTGTTTTCTGACGTCCTGGAGCTTCCCCTGAGGGGCATCCCCCTTCCTTCCCACCCAGCCACTGAGAGAGGAAGGCTTTAAAGCAGACCGGATTGATTCTCCTCCTACCTGAGCGACTGCGGCTCAGCCCCGCGGGGACCGGGCGGGGTTCTGGACTGCCCCCAGCCACAGCGTCTGCCGACCCCCCTCCAAACGTCCCACTGCGAGGCCTGCTCAGGCCGCGGGCTCGCGGGGACCCCGAGACTGGAAACGTCCCGAGCCACGCGGCCCATCGCGCCCACAAGTGGCGCGGGTCGCCGGCCCCTCCCTCGTCTTCTCTCTTGAGTTGCACCTGATGTTTCCAGTAATGAAAACAAGCTTATTTATATTTTTCAGTTTCTAAAAGCAATGTGATCATTAAAACAACTCGGAAGATACAGAAAGATGTGCATAAATAATTAGCTGTATTCTAAAGAGAAACACTAGGGACATTTTTATATCTTTGCAGTCTCTTTACTAAAAACAGATTTAAAAAAATCATATCACTCTGTCTCACAAAAAGCGACACAGTTACAATATAGACTTTATACATACATTTTATAAAGTTTTGTATTTGTTCTCTTTTTAAAGAAAATTATTTTAAACTTTTTACTCTAAAACATACATAGGTAGGAGTTATATCTCAAAGATTATGATATCACATTATGTTAATATAAAAATGTATATTATATATGATATTATCAAATATGTAATAGTATTATATTATACTAATATATAGTGTTACATAACATGTTGTATACATATATAATTATGTATATTTAAACATAAACACACTTTACCTTCCATGAATTTTAGGCAGTACATTATTGATACATTTGAAGAAGTCTGTGTACCCCTAAGGACTGCATGGCTCTCCTAGCCACTGTTGCGACCTCTATGACAAACATCCCTTGCGTTCCTTCATAGATTAACAAATCATACATGTATCACTTTTTATTGAAATATGACATATATTGGAGAAAAATGGATAAACTGCAAGTGCGTTCAATAAATTATCACAAAGTGAACCCATCAAAATCACCACCACCCCAGAAAAAATACATTCTTAGCACCCAGAAACCCCTCTAATTTCCATTTCTTTTCATTCGCCATAGGTAGTGGCTGTTCTGGTTTTTAATACCACAGTTTAGTTTTGTCTGGTTTTGAGTATAATATAAATAGTCCAGTTATGGTTTTACTACTCTATACTTCCATTGATTATAGGAGTATAATCTATCTTTTATAAAGTACACTAAATATACACCAAATTTCACTTCTTGGGGAAAAAGTTTGTCTTATTCAAAGTTTCCCACCCCCACTCTCTCCTACTTTTCTGTAAAAAAATGGGGAAACTACGGTTCAAGGTAAGGTGTAAGGATCGATTGAGGTGAGGTGCGGGAAGCCTCTGCTGTGTGATAATAGCTTTTCAGCCCCTCTGCAGTGCCGTATTCTCCCTACTAGCTCACCTCAGCCACGATCACTGATGTGTCTCCATCTTGCCTTCAAACCTCTGCTTCCTTAAAAAAGTGTTTTTATCCTAGTAAACAGTTCTGCAAGTTTTGTTTGTAAGCACCACATTATCAAGATTTAAAACACCACTGTCACCTGTAAAAATAACACTATGTCTCCGTAGTCAACTCTGCAAACCATTTCTAGACCCCGGTATCTACCCATGCGTTTTTTTGTCCCTGCAGTGTTATCTTTTTCAAAGATCAAATAAATGGAATTATATAGCATGCAGCCTTTTGAATCAGACTTCTTTCATTCAGCATACCACGTAGGCGATTCCCATTGCTGTGGTTTTTGTCAGGAGTTCAGTCCTGTTAATTGCTGAGTAAAGTTCAATTGTGTGCATATACCGCTGTTTATCTGTTCACCAGTTTAGGAATATTTGGGGGTGGTCATGAATAAAGCTGCTATAATTATTTGTATACATATGATTGTGTAAATTTAAGTTTTACTTTACTTAAATACCTAGGGATCGGATTGCTGGGTCATATGGGTTTTAACTTCATAAGAAATAGTCAAATTATTTTCCAAAATTTCTGTACCATTTTGCTTTCCTACCAGCAATACGTGAGATTTACAGTTACCCTCACATCCTCACTAGCACTTGGTATTGTCAGATTTTTTTTTTAATTAAAAAAATATTTCCTTTGAGTATCTCCTTGTGGTTTTAATTTGCATTTCCCTAATAACTAATGACGTTGCGTATATTTTCATGTGCTTATTTGCCAGTTACATCTTCTTTGGTGAAGTGCCTGGTCTAATCTTTTGCTCATTTAAAAATAATGGATTGTCTTATTACTTAGTTTTGTGACTTCTTTTATTCTAAATAGAGGCCATTTATCAGATTTGTGTTTTTAGTATTTTTTTTCCAATCTGTGCTTGACTCTTTAGTCTCAGCCATATCTTTCAAAGAGCGGAAGGACTTAATTCTGATGAATTTCACTTACCTTTTTTTATGGCTTGTGTCTTTGATTTTATGTCTAAGAAATCTTTTCCTAACCCCAAGTCACAAAGATTTTCTCCTAAGCTTTCATTTGAGAGCTTTCTAGTTTTCAGCTTTTACATTTAGGATGTGATCTTATTTGAGTTACTTTTTGTGTGGCATGCAAGTTATGAGTTGAGGTTAATTTCTTTTTGCAAATAGAAGTCCAATTGTTCTAGCACCATTTCTTGAAAAGACCATCCTTTTTCCACTGAATGGCCTTTGTACCTTTGTTGAAAAATCAATGCATGAGTCTATTTCTGTACTCTCTATTCTGTTCTATTGATCTATATGTTTGCCTTTTCTTCGATATCACACTGTCATGATTTCTATAGCTTTGTAAAGTTCTAATTTCAGATGGTGTGTATCCTTCAACTTTGTTCTTTTCCAAAACTATTTTGTATATTCTATTTTCTCTGCTTTTCCATGTAAACTCTATAATCAACTTGCTGATTTTTATTAAAAATGTCTTGCTACAATTTTGAATGGAATCGTTGAAATGTATAGAACAATTTAGGAAAAACTGACATTTTAGCAGTTGAGACTTCCAGTCCATTATCATTGTGGGTTTGGTTCCCGGCCACTACAATAAAGTGAATATTGTGATAAAGTGAGTCACATAAAGTTTTTGGTTTCCCCAAACCAAAACTGCACATAAAAATTATGTTGATGCTGTAGTATATTCTAAGTGTGCAATAGAATTAAGTCTAAAATACGTTTCTTATTTAAAAATATATTATTGCTAAAAAATGCTGACAATCATTTGAGATTTCAGTGAATTATAATCTTATTGCTGATTTAGGGTCTTGCCTCAATGTCAATGGCTACTGATTGATCAGGATGGTGATTGCTGACAGTTGAGATGACTGTCAATTTCTTAAAATAAGACAGCAAAGTTTTCTGCCTTGATAATGTTTTCTTTCACAGACTTCTCTGCAGCATCTGATGCTGTTTGATAGTATTTTACCCACAGTAGAACTTATTTCAAAATTGGAGTCAATCCTCTCAAATGCTGCAGCTGCTTTACCAAATAAGTTTATAGAATACTCAAAATCTTTTGTTGTCATTTCAACGATGTTCAAAGCTTCTTCACTAGGAAGAGACCCTATCCCAAGAAACTACTTTCTTTGATCATCCATAAGAAGCATCCATTCAAGTTTCATCATGGGATTGCAGAAATTCCGTCACATCTTCAGGCTCCACTTTTAATTCTAGAATCTCTTTCTATTTCTAACTTATCTGCAGTTAACTTCTCCACTGAAGTCTTGAACCCCTGAAAGTCATTCATGAGAACTGGAATCAACTTCTTCCAAACTCCTGTTAATGTTGATATTTTGGCCTCCTCCCATGAATTGCAGTGTTCCTAATGGCATCTAGAATAATCAATCGTTTCCAGAAGGTTTTCGATTTAGTTTGTTCAGATCCATGAGTGGAATCACTATCTATGGTAGCTATAGCCTTACAAAATGTACTTCTTTTTTTTTTTTTTTTTTTTTGAGACGGAGTTTCGCTCTTGTTACCCAGGCTGGAGTGCAATGACGCGATCTCGGCTCACTGCAACCTCCGCCTCCTGGGTTCAGGCAATTCTCCTGCCTCAGCCTCCTGAGTAGCTGGGATTACAAGCACATGCCACCATGCCCAGCTAATAATAAGACGGGAAAATCTAAATGAATTTTTAATCCAGAATGGATATTGTGTTAGCAGGCATGAAAACAACATTAATCTCCTTGTACATTCCCATCAGAGCTCTTGGGTGACTAGGTGCACTGTGAATGAGCAGTAATATCTCAAAAGAACTATCTTAAAATGTTCAATAAAGCATGTTGTAAATACACGTGCTATCATTCAGGCTTAGTTTTTCCATTTGTAGAGCACAATCAGAGTGGATTTAGTAGGTCCTAGAATTTTCAGAGTGGCAACTGAGCATTCACTCAGCTTAAAGTCAACAGAAAGGAAATCAGTATATTGAAGAGATAGCTGTATGCCTATGTTTGTTGCAGCACTGTTGACAACAGCTAAGATTTGGAAGCAACCTAAGTGTCCATCAACAGATAAATGGATAACAAAAATGTGGCACATAAACACAATGGAGTACTATTCAGCCATGAAGAAAAATGAGATCCAGTCTTTTGCAACATGAATGGAATTGGAGGTCATTATGTTAATTGAAATAAGCCAGGTACAGAAATACAAACATTGCATGTTCTCACTTATTTGTGAGATCTAAAAATCAAATCAATTGAATTCATGGACACAGAGAGTAGAATGGTGGTTACCAGAGGCTGGGAAGGGTCATGGCGATTTGGTAGGGGATGTGGGCATGATTAATGGGTATAAAAATAGAAATAATGAATAAGACCTATAATTTAATAGCACAATAGGGTGAAAAGTGTCAGTAATAATAGTTTATTTTAAAATAACTCAAATAATGTCATTGGATTGTTTGTAACTTCAAGGATGAATGCCTGAGGGGATGGATACCCCGTTTTCCATGATGTGCTTATTTCACACTGCATGCTTGCAGCAAACCACAACATCATGCACCACATAAATATATACACCTACTATGCATCCACAAAATTTTTAAAAATTTAAAAACTAAAGTGAGAGATCTGGGATCCTTTTTTACTTGGACACTTTAGAGGCCACTGTCAGGTTATTATTTGGCTTAATTTCAACATGTTTTGTCTCAAGCAGTAGGGAAGCTGAAGAGAGGGAGCGTGATGGGGCAATGGCTGGTAAGTGGGGCAGTCAGAACACACAAAACCATTTACTGATTAAGTTCTCCATTTATAGGGATGCAGCTAGTGGCACCCCAAAACTGATAAAAGTAGCAACAAAAGTTGCTGATCACAAATTGCTATGATAGATAAATAATAATAATTTAAAAAGTTTAAAATATTACGAGAATTACCAAAATGTAACATGAAGACATGAAGTAAGCACATGCCATTGGAAAATGGCACCTACAGACTTGCTTCAGGATTTGTAAATTTGTCAATAATGCAGTATCTGTGAAGTGCTATAAAATAAAACATAATAAAATGACTTAGGTTTGTATTTATGCATTTGATTAGACCTTTGATTTTGTAGTTTTCAGTATGCAGCCTTTGCACATATTTTATAAGATTTATTTCTAAACATTTCATGTTTTTGTGCTTTCATAAATTTTACTCTTTAAAAAAGTTTTATTTTCCTTTGGGAGGCCTAGACGGGTGGATCACGAGGTCAAGAGATCGAGACCATCCTGGTCAACATGGTGAAACCCTACCTCTAGTAAAAAATACAAAAATTAGCTGGGCATGGTGGCGCGCACCTGTAGTCCCAGCTACTCAGGAAGCTGAGGCAGGAGAATTGCTTGAACCCAGGAGACAGAGGCTGTGGTGAGCCAAGATCACATCATTACACTCCAGCCTGGGTAACAAGAGGGAAACTCCGTCTCAAAAAAATAATTTTTTTTATTTCCACATATTCACTACTGTTGTATAAAAATGTAGCTGATTTTTACACATTGATGCTATATTCTGTGATCTTGCTAGACTCAGTTCTAAGTATCTTTTTAAAAAAGAAGATGCTTGGAATTTTCTGCATAGGCAATTATGTTATCTGTGCATAGAGTTAATTTCATTTCCCCTTTTCCGATCAGTATACCTTTTATGTTTTCCTTGCCTGATTGTACTTAAATCCATAGGATGATATCAAATAGAAGAGATGGGAGCAGAGATTCTTGCCCTTTTCCGCATTTCAAGGGGAAAGTTTCAGTCTTTCACCATTGAGTATGATGTTAGTTGTAGGTTTACTGTAGATGCTCTATTTTGACCATTTGTATTTTCCAATATAAATATTAAGGTTATAAATTTCCCTCTTAGTACTGGTTTAGCTACATAAATGAATATAGACATGCAGTACTGTTATTATTCAATTATAAGTATTTTCTCATTTTCATTATGATTTCTTACTTGGGAGAATGTTTCTAAGTTCTTAACATATTGACTTATTAAAATAAAAACTTTCGATTGTTGACATTTAACTTAATTTCATTTTGTTTAAAGCAGTGATCCTTAAAGTATGATTCCAGAACTAGCAGCAACAATATTACCTGATGTGAACTGAATTATATTCCCCCAAAATATATGCTGGAGTCCTAACCTCAGGTACCTGTGAATACATGTGACCTGATTTGGAAATTGGTCGTTAGTATAATCAAATTAAGAAGATGCCATACTTGATTAGGATAGACTCTAATCCAAGACACAAAGGCACACAAGGTCAATGTCATGTGATGATAGAGGCAGAGACTGGATCAATGTGGAATTTTTTTTCTGAGAGAGAGTTTCCCTGTGTTGCCCAGACTGGGGTGGAGTGGCATAATCACAGCTCACGGCAGCCTTGACATCCTAGTTCAAACAATTCTCCCATCTCGGCCTCCTGAGTAGCTGGAACCACAGGTGCACAGAACCATGCTCAGCTAAGTTTTGTATTTTTTGTAGAGACAGAGTTTTGCCATGTTGCCCAGGCTGGTCTCGAGCTCCTGGACTCAAGAGATCTGCCCACCTCTACTTCCCAAAGTGCCGGTCCTATAAGGATTAGCCACCACACCTAGCTTACTAATGCGTTAAAAAGCCAACGGATGCCAAGGATTGCCGGCAATACCAGAAGCAAAGAGAAGGCCACAGAATCCCCTAGAACCTTTAGACAGAGTATTGCCAACAACGTGATTTCAAACATCTAGCCTCCAGAGTGTGGGAAAATATATTTCTGTTGTTTCCTGTGTCTGTTGTTTTCAGCCACCCAGTTTGTGATATTTTGTTAGGGCAATACTAGGGAACCAATACAATTGGAAACTTGTTAAAAATGCAAATTCTTAGCCTCAATTCCAGACCTATCATATCAGAATCTTTGTGGATGTGGTGGAGTCATTTGGATTTTAACACAAGTCTTTCATGTCATTTTAATGAATGCAAATTTGAGAACCACTGAGTTAGAGAATGTGGTCAACAAGGTACTAGTACTTTGAAATTTATTAACATTCAATTTACAGAATAATACAGGGTTAATTTTTGCAAATGTTTCATATATGTCTAAAACGTGCATTTGACAGTTAATGCGGAATTCTATATGTGCCCATTAAATCAAGCTTGTAATTGTATTATTCAAATCTTCCGTATCATTAACAATATTTTTGGTGTCTTCTTAATCTATCAATCACAGAGATACATTAAAATCTTCTTTTATGATAGTAGAATTATGTATTTCTTCTTGTAGTTTTGCCATTTTACATATATTTTACACACATATACGTAACATGTAATGCTATTAGGCACATGCATATTTAGAATTCTTTCTTCCTATGACATTTATCTGGACAAGGCAAAAGTAAATTTTTGATTTGGGGTGTTAGGTCACATACACAATGTGACTCCATTTTTAAAGCTACCTAAATATAGGCTTATTATTAGGAATACAAAGAAAATATTTTCTCTCCTCCCTCCCTCCCTTCCTCCCTCCCTCCCTCCCTCTCTCCTTTCCTTCCCTCCCTCCCTCCCTCCCTGCCTCCCTCCCTCTGTCCCTCCCTCTCTCCTTTCCTTCCTTCATGCCTTTCTTCTCTTCTTTCTTCCCTCCTTTCCACATTTCTTTCTATCCTTCCTGAGACAGTAAATTTGTCCATTAATTTTATTTGAAAGCTAAATTTTTATTTGAATTAGTCTCTGGAAATGCTATCCTTTAGGTAACGCAGAAGTCTCTTGTCTACCTCTGATCACTGCTAAGACCCCAGGCTTTGTCTCTTGACTTTAGCACCTGTGGCCTAGGAGAACACAATCTCTAGACACAGTAGCTAGTACCTAGGAAAATGTAAGTTCAAGTGCTCACCTATCTCAGTGGATTTGTATTTATTCCTCTGTTCTAGTTTCTAATTAATTAATTCCCTTAATTTCCTACAAGTTCAGCTACACATTAAAGTGTTATTTTTCTATTTTATACAGTATTTCTAGGTGTGATATGACAGGAATATTTTCCCTGAAAGCCCACTCTCATATTGCATAAATTAGAAATCTATTTTGCCTTTCTCACTCAGCACTATGTAGGGTACATTTTTACATGTAATTTAGCATTCTGCTAAAATTATTTTAGTTTCTGCATTATATTATATTGGATAGATGCACCATTATTTTATTGCAGATATAAGGGTTTGAGGTTTCTTTGCCAATTTGTCGATGTATATTTATTTTTGTGCATCCCTTTCTATGTGCATCTCTGGGTGCTTTAGGATTATTCCTATAAATAGAATTTTTAAGTCAAAGCGTATTAACTTTTTAATGGTCCTGTGTTCTGCTGTCATATTGCTTCACCAAAAAATGATGCCAATTAATAGTCCTGGTGGTGGTATGTGATAGAATCTCATTTTAACTTTCTTAACATTAATTTTTTTTTATTTTTGTTAATTTAATAGGTGAAAAAATTTTGTTGTTTACATTTGTGCTCCCTTAACTACAAGTATTAATTTATATTTCTTTTACTGTGATGTGTTTATATGTGTTTTTTCCCAGTTTCCTCGCTTTGACATTGATTTTTTCCATAAGTGGGCAGGCTGCTATGCTTGAGTCCTTTAGGTTAACATGAATGAATGGCGGTCCTTAAGTCAACAATTGAGCTAAATCTCAGGGCTATCACAGGAATTCCTTCAGGGTCCTTTAATATCTCTCGAGCCCCCTGCATATGGCAGAAACTGTGCTGGCTTTTTTTCGATTTAATTAGATCACTACAGTAACTGAGCAAAAAAACTGAGGTTCTACTACCATTATATTACAACTGAAGAAAATGAAGCTTAGAGTCCATAAATAACACGTTTAAGTAATTGAATGGGGATTTTGAAATTGTATCTTCCTACTTAAGAGATTTCTACTTTGGATAGTCTTGAGCAGACAATTTTCCCTCTGTCTCCACAGATCAAGTAGTTGAAGTTTTGTTAGGTAGGGAGTCTACATATTTGAGACTCAGGAGAGGAGTTTGCAAAACTGGACAAAAAGGAAGCAAGAAAATAGTTGCTGCAGAGTGCAAAACACATGAAATTCACTTGCACGCTCTATAAGTAACGATAGGGAAATGGGCCCCATAGGAGATGACATCACAGGGTATCACCACGCAGGTTGTACATACTCCGGAGGGAAGCCATCCACATCCAGTATGGTATGAATGGCAACCTTGGGAATTGTGCAGAGCTACACTGGCATAATCAGATGCAGTAACTTCTTCATATTAATTGAATTTTTATAATCACAAGTAGTTTTCAGACACAGGTCAGTATAAACTAGAAATGGAATAAATGATGCCAGAATGAAATCCTTCTGAAATTGCTCTGTTTTTAATCATCAAAACAATTAATACAAAATTGTAATGCATCAAGGGTCATTGTCCCAGAAAGCATGAAATAACATTAAGGACAAGAAATGTAAAGCAAGATTGTACCTATAAAAATGTAAGTACATCACTCTATGTAGGTGTGTATTAAGACCTCTCATGCACCAAAAAAGAGTAAGACATTTTATTACAAACATCAGGCAAATACAGTACAGATTCCCTCGCATTTTTAACACAGGTAACAGAGTTACCTGGTGAGCCAGTGAATAGTAAAATACTCAAATGGATAAATGAGAAAGTGACCATGGGGTTAGAAACGAACATGTTATAGAAAGAAGGCATTTTAGAAACTGTCCTGTGCTGCATTTGCCAACTGTGATTACTTAGTCAAAGTTACTGAGCATGAATGTAGGGGAGGGAATAGAGGTTTCTGCAGATGACCCTAATTGAGATTACCAGCTGAGGTTCTCTTAGATTGCTGAAGATAGGAGACAGGATTTTCCAGATATCAGAGTGTTTTGCTTTCAGTTAACCTTCTTTGCTTCCACTTCGCCTGAATTTTTTAATATCTCCAGAGTTTAGTGTTTTACACACCTCAATAAATAGGTTTAGGTTGCCAGTTCTTTTCAGGAAAGAAATGTATCATAGTACTAGAAAGAACACTGCATTCAGAGCCAGAAGATCAGAGTTGAGCGCCTACATTAGCAAACCGGCTGTTTCTTCATCTGCAGCATTTAGGCTTCGAAATAATTGATGACTAATATGATTTTCTTCTCTAAAACAGTTTATCAATACATACTTTTAGAATGAGGATTCTCTTGAATTGTGACTTAAGTGTGAATTTTAAAAATAAACATCAAAGGCTTTTAAGTAAGCTCAAAGTAGAAAAATCAACACACACACAAATACATACGTATTTATTTCTGATGTTATCCCTAAACATCGTTTTACATATCCTGTAAATGGCTATTACATTTGGAATAGTAAATGAAATAGTTTCTTATCTAAGCAAAAGAGCAAAATGCTCTGTCTTGCACATACAAAGCGATTTCATAATGAGGGTTCTTTATCAGGACTGGCAAAACTGGTACAGAAAATGCAAGAAATTTCCTTTTCTTTGGAATAACCTTAGGTAATTACTTCCTGCTAAAGTGCTAAAGCAATTATTTTCTTACCTATGCAAACATGGATTGTTTAAGGTTTGTTCCTGTCTTGAAGTTACAGAAAAAACAAATGAATGGGCAATTCTGATACTGTTGAACAAATTCAGGGGCTGTCCCTAAGGATGCAGTCTAGAGCCTTCATTATTACATTTGGGACCTTCACCAGTGTGTGAGTATCCCATAGAGCTTCAGGATGCAGTTTTGCAAATTTCAGGAATAGCTGTAGTTTGTGAAATAGCTATTAGTTTCTATTTAGAAGCGAGCTGAGTTTAACTTTACATTCTTTTTGCTTGTTTTTCCTGCAGCAGCTCTGGCAACCTCATTTGGGGCTATACTGACTAAGCTTTTGAAATAATATTTCCTGGAACAGCAAATACAGGATTTGAATTTTTCAAAAGAAAATTCAGGAAGCAAACCAAATAAAAATAAAAATGGACGTTTTAGCATTGATTTCTAAATATTACTTAAAGGTCACACGTTCTCCCTTTCCTCTGCCTCAAAGTGATTTGAGATAAACTTCCTGGATATCTGTGCTGAATTAGATTCGGATAGGTAGGGCTTCTAGGTCTGGGGAAATTATGTCAGATCGTTCTTTCCAAGTCTAGTTCTGGGTCTTTCTCTCCTGCTCCAAAGAACACACCTACATGTATACCTTTTTTTGAAAGCATCGTGGGCATGGTCTGTGGGTCCTTTACTGGGTTTTAGGCAGAGAACGGTGCTGTGCTTGTAAACTAGCTCTCAAAAACAAAAAATAATAAAGAAGCACGGATATCTGGCCTTTGTGAACTTCCATGTGTAAATTAAATTAAACATTATGATAACATAGGAGGTGTCTTACAGATGGATGTTTTACTCTTGCCATGCTAGAGGGGTAGAATCAGAGCTATTGGGGGGATCAGGCTCAGATTTTGACCCCACAAAAATAGGTTTAATGTGTTCATATGTACGTGTATTATTTTATATTGGTTGTTTTCAGATGTGTCTTTACATTGTTAAGTAGCAGGCATGCCATGCACAGCCTATCACTGGGATATAGACTTCCGTATAGTACTGAAGGGAATCGTTCAGGTCTTCAGGGGCTTTTCTGTTTCCATGAATATGTAGACATCTCCAGCTACTAACTTCTTTTTCACACCCTCTTGCTGCAGATCCATACCCATATTGTTATTCCTGGGTTAGCCATTCATTTGCTTTACATTATATTGCGTGCCTTTCAATGAAGTACATATTAATATGACTTTTAGACTTTCTGAGGAAGGATCAATAACCATCTCCTACTCTACCAAGCTTAGCTGCATTCTGTCAATGACATACTAAAAAAAAAAATGACAGTGTTTTTTACTGTCTAAAACGTTCAGGTGGTGGATAGAATGCTGGGTTTGTAGCTAACAGTAGCAGCAACAAATACAAAGTAGCACCCTCCCAGTCTCCCTCTCCCAGTACCATGTGGTCTTGTTCAAGCCACTGAACCCTGAAACTTTGTTCTCTCAGTAGAAAACGAGGAGGCTAAGCTTGAACTTGTTGCATCTCTGAACGGTAGCTTCCATAGCAGGGCTTTTCAGGTAAAGATGAGACAGGGATGGGAGTGGGTAGGATGTGGCTGGTTATAAAGAAGAAAGTGATTTTTGAGATGATGCTTCCTGACAATCACCCACACAGATAGGAATGTCAGATTTAACACATAAAATTATAGAATGACCATTTCAAGTTGAATTTTAGGTAAAAAATGAATAATCTTTAGTATAAGTATGTCCCAAGCAATATTGGAGATAAATTTATATCAAAATTATACATTATTTACCTGAAATTCCTATTTAACTTATGTCCTGTTTTTTTATCTGGCAACCCTAAATAACAGCAGATAATCTGTTCTATCTCAACAGGCTGAGCTGAATAAGTAGGGCATTTTAGTGAAAAATAGAACATCAGTTTATAAAGACAGAGGCTGGTAGTTTGCTACCAATGCAGCATGGGATAGAAAAGGTGTTGGCTTTTCTTTCTTTTGCACAGGTTGCAATTTCACTTCTATGATTAAAAAAATTGTATGACATTTTAATACTGATATAAGTCATCAGGTGAACCCCTGAATAGACCTGAAGATGCTACATGGAGTCATAGATATAAAAGTTAGATTACCAGAAGAAGAAAAATATGAAAGAGAAGCCTGGGAGGCTTTTTACTTAAGACAGAAAAATGCTGAAGTTGTGTCTGGCTTAGGAGTGAAGTTGAATAACTTCGCAGGTTTTATATTAAAATGGAGAAGTAAAACCAATAGAAGAATTTCAAAGTTTCAGTAAATAATAAGTGTAACATTTAATTGCTGTTCTCAGTGTTTTTTCATCTTCAGCTGCTTGAAAAAATGATGGTCATGCACCGTTTAGTAGATAAAGCCTATGAACCAGATAACATAAGGCATATATTGGTATACGGCAACTGTTGACATTCCCTTGTCAATCCATGAGTCCAGTGAGCCTTATTACTGATGTCAAGAAAGAGACGCCTAAGCTCTTGACTTGCCTGGGTACAACTTTCTTAAAGCACATTCAGGGTCCATATACACCTCATCGACCCCATATGCTGAGAGATTATCACATATTTTAATTCTCTCATTTCAAATGAATATACTTGTTTATCTAAGGAGGACACACATTTTTCCTTCTCTTCCACATTTCTTTGAAAATGAACCATGCATAATGTATAACATTGCATAACAAATACCTGTTTGTGGGATGACTGCATTTTTATTCATTCGAAAGTGTTTACTTAGCACTTACTTCAGCCTTGTCATGATGTTATGAATGGAAAAAAAAATCAACTTAATTCAAACTTATGATGCAGTATATATGTTAATTAAGAGATAAAGCACAGGGCACTGAAGGACTACTGTGGCGGGCAACTAACATGGTGGGATACGTAGCAGAAAGGTTTCCTGTGGTGGTAACCTCTAAATTAAGACTGGGGAAATAGGAGAATTACACAATGGAAGAGCACAGGCTGAGCAGGCAAACTCTAGCATTCTAGAGTTATCAACACGTGCTAAGACTTCAGGTCTATTCAGGGATTCACACAGCACTTACAGGGGATTTCAAGGAGTTCAATTGACTGGGATAGTAGGGGAAAAAAGCTAGCAGTGGCCAGGGATGAGATGCAGTGGGAACAGACTGGGATAGAATCGAATGTCATGCTCAAGAGGTTGGAAATTCATGAGTATGATAGGAAGATATCGGAGTACTTACAAAGGTTTGTGTTTTAAAATGATCACTCCAGGCTGGGTGTGGTGGCTCATGCCTGTAATCCCAGCACTTTGGGAGGCTGAGGCAGGAGGATCACGAGGTCAGGAGTTCGAGACCAGCCTGGCCTGACATAGTGAAACCCCATCTTTACTAAAAATACAAAAAAATTAGCCGGGCATGGTGGCGGGCACCTGTAATCCTAGTTCCTCGGGAGGCTGAGGCAGGAGAATCGCTTGAAACTGAGTGGCGAGGGTGGCAGTGAGCTGAGATAGCACCGCTGCACTCCAGCCCAGGCAACAGTGTGAGGCTCTGACTCGAAAAAAAAAAATCACCCTGGCTGCAGTATGCAATATGGAAGAAGGGCCACATTGGAGTCAGAGAGACAAGCTTAAAAGCTGTTATGGTAACCTAGGAGAGTGATTATGGTCACATGAATCTGACAAGCAGCAGTGGGCATAGAGAAAATGGACAGATTCATGGTTTACTGAGAAGAAAAATTATACAATTTTGTATTTAATGTAAAATGATGTTAGAAAAATAATATCTATACAGTATAGATCTATAGATCTCAATTTGTACACCCATATGTACATATTTGCATCTTGAGAAACTGGGAGAATTTGGAATGTAATTTACCAAGCCAGAGAAATTCACAGAGAACCATGAGAGAATAGATGGGTCTGCTACAGGCCGGATGCATACTTGATGAGTTATGCTTTAACCATATGAATTTTAGGATTTTATCACATGCCTCAGTTTAAATAAAAATCTCATGAGCAGTTGTATATATGGGTCTGAGTTTCAGCAGAGACGTCTAGGCTATAATTCTGGAGGCTATCAGCATATAGGTGGTAAGTGAGTCTTGGAAGTGGATTAAATCATCCACAGAAAATGTTTACCATTAAGAAGAGAAGCAGGCTAAGAGCGGAGCTTCTGAGTGCCTGCCTTAAAAGAATAGGCAGAGCTGCTTGATTAGAGAGCAAGTGTATGGAACACTGAAGGCAGAAAATCAGGAGGGCGTGGTGTCATACAAGACATGAAGAGGGAGAATGTTAACAAAGAAGAGAGACAAATCAAAAGTATCATGGGGTCTCAAAAGACCAAGAGTAGAATTAAGAAGCGTTTTATTAGATTCAATAAAAGAAGATCTTGGTGGCTGGATAGGACAGTTTTAGTAGTTTGGGGATGGTGTGAGAAGCAAGAAACTGACAAATGTGTGGGAGGAGAGTAAGCGGAAGTACCTGGTACAGGAAAGGTCAAGAACATTCTTTTTAGTATCAATTAGACTTGGGTAAGGTAAGCCCTGGTGGGAAGAAAACAGTAAGCAGAAGAGGAATGTTAAGGAAGCAGGAAGGGAAGGGCATGAGTGTGAGAGCAGGTTCTTTGGGAAAGTCAGAGCTGTGGTCTCAGACAAAGGTGGGGCCAGCACCTCTCAGGAAAAAGGATGCAGTTGAAGGCTCTCTCTATCTCTCTCTCTGAATAGGAGAGGCCTAGTGTTGAGAATGACAGATTAGGAGATGGAGTGGGAGGTGTGAGGAAAGGGAGAACATTTGAAATTGCCAATTTCAGACTGGGAGAGAGGGCTGCCTAGAGAAACACGGGAAGTTTGCCAGGCATTTGTGAGTGCCCAGTAAATGTGGAAGCCATAAACTGGAACTGAAATCCATCCAAGCAGTTGTGTGATTTTCTCCATTAGAGCCCAGAAGCGCTGATGTAAGGGCGAAGAACACAGGCAGTGAAATTTATCTAATGCTGGGGCGTGGCAGGCGGTGTGACAAATGGCAAAGTGTTCCTGGCCAGAGATGCAGATTTGAGGGGACACAGGGAAGACGAACTTCACATCTTCAAATGAGGACAGGGACTGAAAGACATGGAGAACTGAGAACTAAGGATTGAGGGATGTGGGAATTGAGGCACCTGGAGAAGAGGACCTTCACGTCTTAAAACACTCAACATGGGAACTTGGTTTGCAAAGAGGTGTTTGCCAAAACTTTCTTAAGAAATTTGTAAAACTAGAAACAAACTAGTTCTAAATTATGACAATTCATCATGTTTGAAACACTACATGACTGTAGAAAAATGGTGGACTCTTGCATGAAAATGAAAGTTCCCATAAGGTTCAAGCGAATTTATGACACATAAGCATTTTTTAAATTGCATTTCAGGTTTGGGGGTACATGTGAAGAACATGCAAGATTGTTGCATAGGTACACACATGGCAGTGTGATGTGTTGCCTTCCTCCCCATCACCTATATCTGGCATTTCTCCCCATGCTGTCTCTCCCCAGGTCCCCACCCCCCACTGTCCCTCCCCTATTTCCCCCTGACAGACCCCAGTGTGTGATGCTCCCCTCCCTGTGTCCATGCACATAAACATTTTTTAGGAGGATACAGTTGTAGCACTTTCATAACAAAGAGATGCATATTTCAAGCAATGGGAAATTGAGTTTTAAAGTTTATACAAATAAATATTGAAAGTCAGCAAACAAATTATAACTCATATGTAACTTGAATTTTATCATCTACAGATTTTAATTGTGAGCATAAATATTTATTGGGATGTATGAAGTTGGACAAAAACAGGCTTACATATGGCACATAAAAATAAAAAAGCAGCATATTGATGATGTTAAAATATATGATATCGATAGCAATCCACTTCTAAAACAGTTTCACCAAAGTCACAATTACGCATAGTCCAGGTTAGAAGCAAGTGGTTTCAGAAATAATTCATTATGAGATGGAGACAAATTGCTAAATCCTCTATAGTCTGTATAAATAATATTATTAAATTTCTTGTACAGGAATAGTACAGAAGTCTTAGTTGGGATGCACACTTATTATTGAAATATATTTCAGCTGTGCATTTTTTTTACTATATTTTAAGTTCTGGGATATGTGTGCAGAACGTGCAGGTTTGTTGCATAGGTATACACGTACCATGGTGGTTTGCTGCACCCAATAACCCGTCATCTACATCAGGTATTTCTTCTAATGCTATTTCTCCCCTTGCCCCCCACCCACTGACAGGCCCCAGTGTATGATGTTCCCCTCCCTGTGCCCATATGCTCTCACTGTTCAACTCCCACTTATAAGTTTGGTTTTCTGTTTCTGTGTTAGTTTGCTGAGAATGATGGTTTCCAACTTCATCCATGTCCCCACAAAGGACATGAACTCATTCTTTTTTATGGCTGTATAGTATTCCATGGTATATATGTGCCATGTTCTTTATCCAGTCTGACATTGATGGGCATTTGGGTTGGTTCCGAGCCTTTGCTATTGTGAATAACACTTCAATAAACATAGCCGCGCGTGTGTCTTTACAGCAGAATGATATATAATCCTTGAGGTATACACCCAGTAACGGGATTGCTGGGTCAAATCGTATTTCTTGTTTTAGATCTTTGAGGAATTGCCACGCTGTCTTCCACAATGGTTAAACTAATTTACATCAACTGTTAATTTTTAAAGGTAGACGATCTACCTTGCTGAAATCTGAGAGCATCACTGGGACAAGGCACTCATATTATAATGGGTTACTTTTGACATTTCCACTTAGTTTTTCCTTCATATTGCAGAAAACTTTGTTTTCGCACATTTAGAATGTTTGTAGGGCAAAAAAGTGAAATATAACTTGCCATTCATTCAACCCATAAATGTAAATCTAGCTGAATTATATTTTAATTCAAATCGCTATTTCATGCCACTTGAAGGTCCACGTTTAAAAATGGCTACTGCTCATTTTGGGCACCATTGTTTCCTAAATGCCTTCATGGTTCTAACGTTGAACTCCTTTAAGGTCAATTAGAGCTTTACAAATATAACCAGGTGACCGGAAATTATTTTTAAGCATTTTTTAAAAAAATAAAATAGGAAGTAGACGTAGGGCATATGCTAGTAGCTGGTGTCTTATTCTGTGCATGGTGCTGCAAAGACTTTGACTTTCCCAAAATATCTCCTGTTCTGCTGTGATGTGTCTTCTGTCTGTTTTATGTGATTCATAATCTGTATCACAGTAGTAAATGTTCTGGGGTATTCTAAGGGGATGTCTTTTGGAGCCCATTGACAAAACGCTACCAGACGAGAGGAGGAGCTAAAGTTTTTCTATAAGCTTCCATTCTTATGTGTCTGTACAGGGATATGCATATGCAGATATGGACACCTCCTCATTTTGCTTGAGCGTGGAAAAGGAAGAAGGTGGTAGAAAGGAAAGGAAATTTGCATCTGTTGTAGAGGGAGGAGATATTGGCAAACACATACAAGAAATAATGAAAAGGGAGAAATGTGGAAAATGGAGGAGTGATGAGATTTAATTTGGGCTGTTCTACAGTTTTGCCTAGAGCTCGCCCCGTCCTATCCTTTCGTATATTAGGAGGAAATAATGTAAAATATTGGGGGCCAAACATGACTTAATAATTATGTAGACTTTGGAGTCTAGATATATAGTATTTGTTTTGGGCTACATGATAATTAAATTACAGATAAGGATCTTGAAGATTAAATGAAGTAAGGTTGCCAGATCTCACAGGACAGTACAGAGATTTGAACTCATATTTTCTAATCTTAGAAATTATACATTTTGTACTATATTTCAAGATCCTCTAAAAGAAATTCCTTCCTGTAGCATAAATACAAATATTAATTTTATTTAATTCTTCCTTCCTACTCTTATTTCTTCTTTCAGCTCTATTTTTTTAAGCCTTTTATATCTTGGGTTAATGGCATTTTGCTTAGCATACCATTTTTGTAAATGCTTATTTTAAATTTAAAAAGAGAGGGAGAGAGGAGAGAAAGGAAGAGAAGGGAACTTTTTAGTGAAACACTTGGAAATTCATAAGAACATTTCCAGTTGCACATAGGTTTGAAGTTTTTATTTTAAATAAAAGTTTTCTAGGGTGTAAAGCCCATGTTTTATTCTTAGCTTTGCCACTGAGTCATTCTCTGCCCTTGGACACCTCACCTAACACATTGTAACCTAGTAAGATTTCACGTTTTCAAAACTAGATTGTGTTTGAAAAGAGAAATCTTCAGTTTTCCACGTTGTGATGTTCCTCTGTTTTCTTAAAGTACTCGAGATCCTGGATGTCCTGCTGTGACTTGTTGAAGCATAATTTGTAACAGAAATAAGACTGAAAGGTTTCTAGATTTAGCGTGAAGATCTCTTCAAAAGGCATCTTGAAAGTTGAAGTATGGCTCACCTATTATTTTCTTTCCCATTGACTTATATTGGGTTTTCCTCCAATAAGGTAACATGCAACCATTCACTGCCTGTAACCCTGGCTTCCTGTGCAGCAAAGAGAACTTGATGGCCAACGTTTTCACCTGGACTTTGCTTCATGAGTGAAAACAGAATTAAATTATAGTTTTCATTTCTAAGATTCTTAAATAATTTAGTATACTCTGTGGTTATTTTTCTGCTTATATTCCTCATTCTTTATGACTAGTCCTCTCATTTGATCCCTCATATCTTTAGGAATGTCTGCATTCAGATAATTAGACATTCACAGTTATGAGAACTAATATTATATAGGTTGGTCATTTAATTTGATTTTTATAAAGCTTCTTTCTAATTTCATGTGAGCTTTGCAACATGGTTATCATACATTTTTAAAATTTTTAGTTTCTGTGGCTACACAGTAGGTGTATAAATTTATGAGGTACATGAGATGTTTTGATACAGATATGTAATGCATAATAATCTCTCCATGGAAAATGGGGTGTCCATCCCCTCAAGTGTTTATCCTCTGTGTTACAAATAATCCAATTATATGTTTAAGTTATTTTAAAATGTACAATTAAATTATTACTGAGTATAGTCACCCTGTTGTGTTATGTAACACTAGATTTTATTCATTCTGTCTAAATTTTATAATTTTGTACCTGTTAACCATCCCCACCTCTCCCCAACCACTTCATTATCCTTCCCAGCTTTTCTTTGTGAGTAACTATCCTTCTGCTCTCCATCAGTTGTTTTGATGTTCAGATCTCACAAATAAGTGAGAACATGTGGTATTTATCTTTCTGTGCCTGGCTTATTTCACTTAATGTAATGATCTCCAGTTCCATCCATGTTTTTGCAAATGACAGGATCTCATTATTTTTTATGGCCAAATAGTATTTTATTGTGTATTTATTGTGTATTGTACCACATTTTCTTTGTTCTCATCTGTGATGGAAGTTTAGGTTGCAACTAAATCTTCACTACTGAGAAAAGTGCTGCAATAAATATGGGAGTGGAGATATCTCTCTGATATACTGATTTTCTTTCTCTTGTGTGTATAGATAGCAGTGAGATTGCTGGATCATATGATAACTCAATTTTTAGTTTTTTGAGGAAACTTGAAACTGTTTTCCATATTGGTTGTACTAATTTACATTCCCACCAACAGTGTGTCAGGGTTCCCTTTTCTCCACATCTGTGCCTGTGCTATTGTCTGTCTTTTGGATATAAACCTTTTTAACAGGGATGAGATGATTACAATTTTGATTTGCATTTCCCTGATTATCAGTGATGGTGAGCACCTTTTCTCTTTTTTTCTTGTTATACTTTAAGTTCTGGGGTACATGTGCAGACGTGCAGGTTTGTTACACAGGTATACACGTGTCTTGGTGGTTTACTGCATCCAGCCCCCCATCATCTACATTAGGTATTTCTCCTAATGTTCTCTCTCCCCAATCTCCCCACCCCCTGCTGTCCCTCCCCTAGCCTCCCACTTCCAGACAGGCCCCAATATGTGATGTTCCCCTCTCTGTGTCCATGTGTTCTCATTGTTCAACACCCACTTATGAATGAGAACATGTGGTGTTTGGTTGTCTGTTCTTGTGTCAGTTTGCTGAGAATGATGGTTTCCAGCTTCATCCATGTCCCTGCAAAGGACATGAACTCATCCTTTTTTATGGCTGCATAGTATTCCATGGTGGATATGTGCCACATTTTCTTTATCCAGTCTATCATTGATGGGCATTTGGGTTGGTTCCAGGTCTTTCCTATTGTAAGTGTGCCACCATAAACATACATGTGCCTATGTCTTTAAAATAGAAAAGTTTATAATCCTTTGGGTATATACATAGCAATGGGATTGCTAGGTCAAATGGTATTTCTATTTCTAGACCTTTGAGGAATCACCACACTGTCTTCCACAATGGTTGAACTAATTTAGACTCCCACCAATAGTGTAAAAGTGTTCCTATTTCTCCACATCCTCTCCAGCATTATTTCATGTTTATTGGCTTCATATATGTCTTCTTTGGAAAAGTGTCTGTTCATATCCTTTGCCCACTTTTGGATGGGTTTGTTTGTTTTTTTCCTGTAAATCTGTTTTAGTTCTTTGTAGATTATGGGTATTAGCCTTTTGTCAGATGAGTAGATTGCAAAAATTTTTTCCCATTCTGTTGGTTGCCGGCTCACTCTAATGACAATTTGTTTTGCTGTGCAGAAACTCTTAAGTTTACTTAGATATCACTTGTCTATTTTGGCTTTTGTTGCCATTGCTCTTGGTGTTTTGGTCATGAAGTCCTTGCCTACACCTATGTCCTGGATGGTATTGCCTAGGTTTTCTTCTAGGGTTTTTATGGTGTTAGATGTTATGTTTAAATCTTTAATGCATCTGGAGTTAATTTTTGTATTAGGGGCAAGGAAGGGTCCAGTTTCAGCTTTCTGCACATTGCTAGCCAGTATTCCCAACACCATTTATTAAACAGGGAATCCTTTTCCCGTTCCTTTTTTTTGTCTGTTCTGTTGGTCTATATCTCTGTTTTGTTACCAGTACCATGCTGTTTTGATTAGTGTAGCCTTGTAGTATATTGGAAGTCAGGTATCATGATGCCTCCAACTTTTTTTTTTTCCTTAGGATTATCTTGACTATGTGGGCTCTCTTTTGGTTCCATATGAAGTTTAAGTTGTTTTTTTCCAATTCTGTGAAGAAGGTCAATGGTAGCTTGATGGGGATAGCATTGAATCTATAAATTACTTTGAGCAGTATGGCCATTTTCATGATATTGATTCTTCCTAAGAATCAATGAGCATGGAATGTTTTTCCATCTGTTTGTGTCCTTTCTTATTTCCTTGGGCAGTGGTTTGTAGTTCTCCTTGAAGAGGTCCTTTATGTTCTGTGTTAGTTGTATTCCTAGGTATTTTATTCTCTTTGTAGCAGTTGTGAATGGGAATTCGCTCATGATTTGGCTCTCTTTAAGTCTGTTATTGGTGTATAGGAATGCTTGTGATTTTTGCACATTGATTTTGTATCCTGAGATTTTGCTGATGTTGCTTATCAGCTTAGGAGATTTTGGGCTGCGACAATGGGGTCTTCTAAATGTACAATCAACGTCATCTGCAAATAGAGACAATTTGACTTCCTCTTTTTCTAATGGAATACACTTTATTTCTTTTTCTTGCCTGATTGTTCTGGCTAGAACTTCCAATACTCTGTTGAATAGGAATAGTGAGAGATGGCACCCTTTATCTAGTGCCAATTTTCAAAGGGAATGCTTCCAGTTTTTGCCCATTCAGTATGATATTGACTGTGGGTTTGTCATAAATAGCTTTTATTGTTTTGAGATACATTCCATTGATACCTAGTTTATTGAGAATTTTTAAGCATAAAGGGCTGTTGAATTTTGTTGAAGGCCTTCTCTGTATCTATTGAGATAATCGTGTGGTTTTGGTTTGGTTCTGTTTATATGATGGATTATGTTTACAGATTTGCCTATGTTGAACAAGGCTTGCATCCCTGGGATGAAGCCTACTTGATTGTGCTGGATAAGCTTTTTGATGTGCTGTTGCATGTGGTTTGCCAGTATTTTATTAAGGATTTTTGCTTTCATGTTCATCATGGATATTGGCCTGAAATTTTCTTTTCTAGTTGTATCTCTGCCAGGTTTTGGTATCAGGATGATCTTGGTCTCCTAAAATGAGTTAGGGAGGATTCCCTCTTTTTGTATTGTTTGGAATAGTTTTAGAAAAAATGGTACCAGAAAATTCTACTAGATGTACAAAGAAGTCTAGCAGAATTTACTTCTTTGTACATCTAGCAGAATTTGGCTGTGAACTCATCTGGACCTAGACTTTTTTGGTTGGTAGGCTATTAATTGCTGCCTCAACTTCAGACCTTGTTGTTGGTCTATATTGGTTTATTCAGGGAATAAACTTCTTCCTGGTTTAGTCATGGGAGGGTATAAGTGTCCAGGAATTTATCTATTTCTTCAAGATTTACTGGTTTATGTGCATAAGTTGTTTGAAGTAATCTCTGATGGCAGTTTGTATTTCTGTGGAATCAGTGGTCATAGCTTCTTTATCATTATTTTTATTGCATCTATTTTATTTTTCTGTCTTTTTTTTTTATTAGTCTGTCTGGTGGTCTATCTATTTTGTTGATATTTTTAAAAAACCACCTCTTGGATTCATTGATTTTTTGAAGGGTTTTTTTGTGCTCTATCTCCTTCAGCTCTGCTCTGATCTTAGTTATTTCTTGTCTTCTGTTAGCTTTTTAATTTGTTTGATCTTGGTCCTCTAGTTCTTTTAATTGTGAAAATAGGGTGTCAATTTTAGATCTTTCCTCACTTCTCACATGGGCATTTAGTGCTATAAATTTCCTTCTAGACACTGCTTTAAATGTGTCCCAGAGATTCTGGTACCTTGGTTTCAAGAAGCATCTTTATTTCTGCCTTCATTTCATTATTTATCCAGTAGTCATTCAGGAGCAAGTTGTTCAGTTTCCAGGTAGTTGTGCAGTTTTGAGTGGATTTCTTAATCCCAAGTTCTAATTTGATTACACTGTGGTCTGAGGGACTGGTTGTTATGATTTCTGTACTTTTGCATTTGCTGAGGAGAGATTTACTTCCAATTATGTGGTCAATTTTAGAGTAAGTGAAATGTGGTGCTGAGAAGAATGTATATTTTGTGGATTTGGGCTGGAGAGTTCTGTAGATGTCTATTAGGTCCGCTTGGTCCAGATCTGCATTCAAATCCTGGATATCCTTGTTAATTTTCTCTCATTGATCTGTCTAATATTGACAATGGAGTGTTAAGCTCTCCCACTATTACTGTGTGGGAGTCTAAGTCTCTTTGTAGGTCATTAAGAACTTGCTTTATGTATCTGGGTGCTCCTGTATTGGGTGAATATATATTTAGGATAGTTAGCTCTTCTTGTTGTATTGATCCCTTTACCATTATGTAATGCCCTTCCTTGTTTCTTTTGCTCTTTGCTGGTTTAAAGTCTGTTTTATCAGATACCAGGATTGCAACCCCTGCTTTTTTTTTTTTTCTCTCCATTTACTTGGTAAGTCTTCCTCCATTCCTTTATTTTTGAGTCTCTGTGTGTCTTTGCATGTGAGATGGGTCTCCTGAATACAGCAAACTGATGGGTCTTGACTCTTTATCCAATTTGTCTGTCTGTGTGTTTTGATTGGGGCATTTAGCCCATTTACATTTAAGGTTAATATTGTTATGTGTGAATTTGATCCTGCCATTTTGATATTAGCTGGTTGTTTTGCCCATTAGTTCATGCACTGGCTGATACTGGTTGTTCCTTTCCATGTTTAGTGCTTTCTTCAGGAGCTCTTGTAAGGCAGGCCTGGTGGTGATGAAATCTCTCAGCAATTGTTTATTCATAAAGGGTTTTATTTCTCCTTCACTTATGAAACTAAGTTTGGCTAGATATAAAATTCTGGGTTGAAAGTTCTTTTCTTTAAGGATGTTGAATATTGGCCCCCATTCCCTTCTGGCTTTTAGGGTTTCTGCTGAGAGACCTACTGTGAGTCTGATGGGATTCCCTTTGTGGGTAACCCGACCTTTCTCTCTTGGCTGCCCTTAGCACTTTTTCCTTCATTTCAACCCTGATGAATCTGATGATTATGTGCCTTGGGTTGCTCTTCTTGAGGAACGCTTTTGTGGTGTTCTCTGTATTTCCTGGATTTGAGTGTTGGCTTGCCTTGCTAGGTTGGGGAAGTTCTCAGGGATAGTATCCTGAAGAGTGTTTTCCAACTTGGATTCATTCTCCCTGTCACATTCAGGTACACTGATCAAACATAGATTAGGTTTTTTCACATAATCCCATATTTCTTGGAGGCTTTGTTCATTTCTTTTCACTCTTTTTTCTCTAATCTTGCCTTCTCATTTTATTTCATTGAGTTATCTTCATCTCTTATATCCTTTCTTCTGCTTGGTCTATTTGGCTATTGAAACTTGTGTATGCTTCACAAAGTTCTTGTGCTGTGTTTTTCAGCTCCATCAAATTGTTTATGTTCTTCTCCAAGCTGGTTATTCTAGTTAGCATTTCGTCTAACGTTTTTTCAAGGTTCTTAGTTTCTTTGCATTGGGTTAGAACACGTTCCTTTAGCTCAGAGACATTTGTTGTTGCCCACCTTCTGAAGCCTGCTTCTGTCAGTTTGTCAAACTCATTCTCCATCCAGTTTTCTTCTCTTGCTGGTGAGGAGTTGTGATCGCTTGGAGGAGAAGAGGTGTTTAGGTTTTGGTGATTTCATCCTTTTTGTACTGGTTTCTTCCCATCCTTGTAGATTTATCTACCTTTGGTCTTTGAAGTTGGTGACTTTCAGATGGGGTCTCTGAGTGGACGTCCTTTCTGTTGATGTTGAAGGTATTTCTTTCTGTTTTTTAGTTTTCCTTTTAACAGTCAGACCCCTCTGCTGCAGGACCGCTGGAGGTCCACTCCAGACCTGCTGCCTGGGAATCACCATTGGGGACTACAGAACAGAAAGGATTGCTGCCTGTTCTTTCTTCTGGTAGTTTTGTCTCAGAAGGGTACCTGCAAAATGTCAGCCAGACCTCTTCTGTATGAGGTATCTCTTTGTATACACAAGGTCAGGGAGCAACTCAAGGAGGCACTCTGTCCCTTATCAGAGCTCAAGTGCTATGATTGGAGCTCTGTTGCTCCCTTCAGAGCTGCTGAGCAGGAATATTTAAGGCTGCTGCAGCAGAACTCACAACTGCCCTTTTTTCCAGGCGCTCTGTCCTGGGAAGTTAGGGCTTTTTAAGTCCCTGATGGCTGCTGCCTTTTGTCAGAGATGCCCTGCCCAGCAGGGAGGGAGTCTAGTCACAGTCTGCCTGCAGAGGCCTTGCTAAGCTGCTGTGGGCTCTGCCCAGCTGCTGTGTCAACTTCTTTGCGATTTTGTCTACACAGGCAAGGTTAAAACTGCCTTGGTAATGGCAGAAGCCCCTCCTCCCACCAAGCTTCACTGTCTCAGGTCGAGCTCAAGCTGCTGTGCTGGCTGCAAAAATCTCAACCCAAGGGGTTTCAGTTTGCTGATCTTTGTGGGGGTGGGACCCCCTGAGCCAGATCACTTGGTTCTTTGCCTTCAGCCCCTTTTTCAAGGGAATGGACAGCTCTGTCTCACAGTTGTTCCAGGTGCTGGAGACCTGCAGTGCTTGTTGGCCCAGTGAAAATCTCCTGGCCTGTATGCTGTAAAGACATTGGGAGAAGCACAGTATTTGAGTCGGAGTGCCAGAGTGCCTGGAAAAAGTCTCAATGGCCTCCGTTGGATAGGATGGCGTCCTCCGGCCTGTTGCACTTTCCGGGCGAGGCAGCACCATACCCTGCCTCAGTTTTCCCTCCTTGGGCTACACTCACTGTCCATCCACTCCCATTGAGTTGAACCTGGTACCTTGGTTGGAAATGCAGAGATCACTCGCCTTCTGCATCACTCTCACTGGGAACTGCACTCCAAAGCTGTTTGTATTCTGCCATCTTGGTGGAAGTCCTAAAGTATACTTTTTAGATTATTATAATCACTGGAGTCATGGAAAATAAGAGGCAATTCCAGGGATAAAATAAACTGAAACCTGTAAGTAGAAAGCTTACCCTAGGATAAATGACAGCTAATCCTGGGAAGAGGAGACCAAGCCTAGGGTTCACTGCAATGTAGAAGCTAAGAAGAACTTCTTATGTGGGGTTAGAGAGGTACCAGGTCAGTAGTTTCCCTGAAAAGTATACCCAGTTCAGGCTTTCGGAATCTTCCTCCAAAAAAATTTGATAAAATATTTGAACACATAATTAAAATAAAAATGATAACAAAGGAAGCAGGCAACCACAGAGAATAACGTAGAGACATTACCAAGGACTTCAGTTATTGAATTTATATGGAAAAGTGTACAAGTTAAGCATCTGTGGAATTTGTAAAAAAATAAAAAATTGTGTATAACATGAGAAAACAATAAGTGATCATTAAAAATAATCAGTCTTAAAAAAGGATGAAAAAATGTTAAAAATATAATCTACGCTTTACCTTCCCCAATCCCTGTTCCTATTCCCTGCTAGTCATGCTTTTGCTTTGTCTTAATTAAATTTAAAATTCATTTACTATGTTAAGCCTCTATTCTACTGATCTGTCGATGTTAGACAACATTGCTTGCTTGCATTATCATGGTGTAAGTTGATAGATTTAGTACCCATATATAACGTTTTTTTGTCCCCTCTAATTCTCAAATGCCGATTACCATATTATTATGTTTGGACTGTCATGGGTATTATTATTTACCTTCTGTTTTGTTACTATATTATTCATCTTCCTTGGTAGGCTTATTAATGGCGTCTAGAAATAGAAAAAATGATCAACATATATAAAATCACAATTATGTAGATATTCACTGCAAAACAAAAGTGAATTTCAACTCTTTAAAGGAAGGTGGCATGATCGCTTTTCTGTGCTGCTCAGAAAGAAACAGAGCTAACAAAAATGAGTGGAGGTGGGGAGAGAGAAAATGGGAGGGCATTGGCATAGTATATTGTAATTCTTCCATTTCATTCATTTGAAGACGTGCTTTTCGTTTTTAACATTTGGACATCTCTGAGTCTGGAATGCTTCTCATAATCATTGTTGGCCAGGCAGTGGTAATGACACAGGGTTACGGCCTGCTCATGTGAAAACTTGATCATAGCTGTTCATAATATCATCATTTCAATGGAATAATGCACATTGCCAGTACTACACACATTGAGTTTAATAGCCATTCAAAATATCAGGAAGAGTACAGCAATAATACAGTTATCGTATACATAGAAAAAGAGCAGTGCGATATGTACTAAAATGCATACATAAATAATCCAGAAGAGTTATTGCAATGAGTATAAAATAAAAATTCTAAATAATAGGGACGCAATTGCCATAGTTTAGTTAGAAACATCTTTTTTTTTTCTTAGTGGTTATAAGATAATAGTGCATCATCTAATTAATAGATTTTTAGAGTCAATGAAATGTACATTTTAAATGTGTATGTCATAATTTGCCTTTTCCTTTTCAGTAAGATATTTTAGCTTTTTGTTTTCCTATTCATTATAGCAAACTCACTTTATCGTCAATTTTTGAACAGAACCCTAATTTAATTTGCTTTGTAGATTTTCTGTGGTAGAAGCAGCAGCAGCAAGCAAAGTTACAAATGGCTAGACATATTTGTAACTTCCCTTGCAGTTAGGGATGACAACATGACTAGGTTCTGCGCACGTGATATGGGCAAAAGTGACAGAATAGAATGAAATCCCACAACCTCTTTCCCTTTCTCTTCTTTTCCTCTTCCCTGAGGCTGGAGTATAGATGTGGTGGAAAGCCATCTTTAGCAATGGACCCAAGGACAAAAATACAGAGGTAGCGAAATAAGATGAAAATAAAAGCCCTAATGTCATTGAGTCGTCCTACCGGCATCGGATCATCTATGCTTACTAACACATGAGGAAAAAAATATATTTTCTTTAAGTCAGTTTATATTAGGGGACAATATAATTGCTCTTTTAGCATTCCTTATCTTTTTTTGTGTGTGAAATAGGTCACAAAAATTTGAAAGATTAACCTTAAAGAACAGATGAGATATACCAAAGGTTAATCATGCCTTTTTAATATTTTTTTCCTGGAGATAGAGTTATTGAGGATGTAACCAAAAACTATGTTACTTGGCAAATATTACTGAACTCTAATTGTGGATATTAGGGAAAAAATTCTACGAAAATAATTATTCCACACAAACGTGTAGAGTCCTAGGTATCACAGGGAATGAGAAAAACAGGGAGGTATCTCTATGAGTTAAAGTAAACACAGTAGATACTGTAACAGACATAATAGCAAAAGTTCAGAGACTTATTAAATGTTAATTTCTTGTATTTTCTCCTTTTATCTTCTGAGTTATGAAGAAGAAATCAACAGAAATTGATACTTAAATCAGAATTGTGTTAGCATGTTTTGCAAAGAGTCATTACCAAATATATGGTGAAAAGGGAAATAGACATAATGAAACAAGTGAAAATTTATTAAGTTGTTACATTAATAGGCATGAAGTAGTTCATAATACTCCCATATTTTCTTTATTATTGTCTATATGAATCTACAGTGATGTTCCCTCTCTTAATTTCTGATGTTTATGAAATTTTCTTAAGAAATAACTTACTTGTTCATTTTTCTCTAATATTTCTGTTTTACATTAAAGCTATTTCTTCTCCTATTTTTATTATTTTTAGTTCATTTACTTACTTTGTTTTCATTTGCTAACTGTTTTTCTGGTTTCCTAAGTGGAGAAATTGATTTTACTTGCTTTTCTTCATTTAAAGCTATAAGTTTCCCTGTAAGTGCTGCTTTATCTGTATTCCACATATTTTATGTTTTGTTTTCCTTGTCATTCAGTTCAAATATTTTCTTGAAATTTACATTTGATTTCTTCTTTTATTCATGGATTATTTACAAGTATTTTGGTTTATTTCCAAAAGCTTGAGGATTTTCTACATAACCAATGTTATTTCTATTTTAATATTATTATATCTGGAGTGTGTACTCTGATTTACATTCTTTGGTACTTATTGAGACTTGGATCACCCTATGGTCTATATAGGTCATGGTTTCTCAAACTTTGCATTGATGTATTTGACTGGATATCACTTTGCTGCAGGAGCTGTTCTGTATATTTTAGGATGGTTAGCAGAGATTATATGCCAGTTTCTCCCTTACAGTGGTGATAATCAAAAATGTCTTGAGACATTACCAAATGTTTTCAGGGAGGCAAAATTGCCTCCAGCTGAAAAATGCTGATCTAGATGAATGTCCCATGTGCACTTAAAAAGGATGGATAATTTACAGCTGTTGGGTGTGGTGTCCTATAAACATCAGTCAACTTTAACTGGTTATTAATGTTGTTCAAATCATACATACCTTTACTCATTCTTTTGTACTTAAAAAAACAATTATTGATAAGGGGTCTTAAAAAACTCCAATTATGATCACACATTTGTGTGTCTTTGCCTTCAGTTCTAACAATTTTTGATTCACATATTTCAAATCTTGTTATTAGTTGCATATATATTTATTATTGTTATTTTATGTTAAAATTGATAAGTTTCCCACTATAAAATTTATCTGTCTTGTTACTGTTTCTGAAAGTCTACTTATACTAATATAGCCACTTCAATTTTCTTATACTTAGTGTTAGCATGGTTTTTTTTCACATTTTTTCTCTTTCAGTTTATTCATGTCTTTGTTTTCAAAGCATTTCCTTTAAACATAATATAGTTCTTCTTGAATTTTAAAAAATCTAACCTGACATTCTTTATTTGGAGTATTTATTTTGTTTGTATTTAATGAAATTACTGATGTGTTATATTTCTTATCTTGATTTTTCCCCCTCTTTTCTTGTTTCCCCCTCTTGAACGTATTGCATACATTTCTAGGATTGCATTTTATCTTATGCATGTATTTTCAGCTATAACTTTTCATATTATTTTTGATAGTGGTTCTAGATATTACACTAGGTATTATTTGGCTACCACACATGAATAATATATTTCTTTATGTATCTTGCATCAATATAATTTCCTTTCTCTTCATTCTGCTCTGTGTGCTCGTTTTCTGTTTTTTCTGCTATTATTCTACAACTCCATAAAACATTGTTTATATTTTTGCTTTGTACAGTTCATGTTCATATTGCTTTAAATAAATTCAGAAATTATTATACAGACATCACACATTAATTTTTAAAAAACTATATCTATTTACCTTCTCTGGGTTCTTTATTTTTTTCTTCAGCTTTAGAATTCTATCAGGCATCATTTTTCTTTAGCATGAAAAAGTTTTCGGTATTTATACAGAAAAGGAATGTAGCACTACTGTCAGCTTTTTCTGCCTTAGAATCTGTTTATTTTGTCTTTAATTTTGATGACTATTTTAGCTGTACATCTAATTTTAGGTTTACAACTGCCCTTCCTCACCTAGCACTTTACAGATGTCATTCTCTTTTCTTCTAGCTGCATTCTTTTTGTTGAGAAGTCAACGATTATTCACATTATTGCCCCACGTTTTGTAACGTGTCCTTGCTCTCCAGCTGGTTGCAGATATGCCTTTTGTCTTTGGTGTTCATAAATTTGATTATGATGTATCTAGAGGCTTGGACTTTTTTTATTTTTTATTTTAATTTAGCTTCCTAGGATTCACTAAGTCACTTGAATTTGCAGTTTGATGTTTCTCTTCAGTTTTGGAAAATTGACAACCATTATCTCGTCTAGTAGTTTGTTTTTCCACTCTTTTTCCCCCCTTTTTAATTTTGACAGTCCAATTACATATATTGGACTGTTTGCTATTCTCGCTCATATGACATGTTTTTTTTCTTAATTTCTAATTTTACTTGTTTCTTTCCTCTTTGTTTCTGTTTGGATACCTCACATTCACTGATACTGTCTTTTTCTTTTTCCAGTCTAAGTTCATGCAATGAATTTGTAATTTTTTTATCAATAACTTTTTACATGCAACATTTCTTTCTTTTTAATTTCCTTTAATTTTTTTTTTTTTTTTTTTTTGGGGTTTC
>NW_016107831.1:291470-307733 GCF_001604975.1 Cebus imitator
TTTTTGAGATGGAGTTTCACTCTTGTTGCCCAGGCTAGAGTGCAATGGCGTGATCTTGGCTCACTGCAACCTCCATCTCCTGGGTTAAAGTGATTTTCTTGCCTCAGCCTCTTGAGTAACTGAGATTACATGCATCCACTACCATGCCTGCCTAATTTTGTATTTTCAGTAGAGATGGGGTCTCACCATGTTGCCCAGTCTGGTCTCGAACTTTTGACCTAGGTGATCCACTCACATGGGCCTCCCATACATGCAACATTTCTATTTAGATTGTCATGCAGTTATTATGTGTTTGCTGAAATTTCCAATTCTTCATGCTTCTTATGCACCATTTTCACATTATTCTTTAACATTTTTATCATGGTTATTTTAACTTCTCTGATGAATCCAACATTTGTGGTATCTCTAGATTTGCTTCTGTTGACTATTTTCTCTTGTGTTTATTGTTCATATATTTTGCTGTTTTGTTTGCTTGTAATCTTTCATTTTTTTGTGAAACATTTTATAAAAAAAGGATAGTAGGAACTGAAGGAAATAACATTTGCTTATAAGTAGGGGCAGGCACAGTTTTAATCAGGCCATGGGAGCCCAAGTTGAGTCAATATAATGTAGTTGTTTGGGTTTTTGCTTTATTTCAACATTTGCTAAATTTAGTTTTCTGTTATCTTCAAATATTTGGAGAATTGAATCAGAACTCTTCCTTCTGTAGGGCTAGGGTTCAGAGCACTACAAATACTCGAGAGATCGGCCTATACTTCAAAACTGAATCACCAGCTTTTGCAACTGTGGGATATGTCTCTAGTTTACAGCCTGTTTGTCAGTTTTATGGGTCCTGAAGTGTTGTTTTGCCTTTCTGTCATGCCCAATGCTTTCTTCACCATGGAAGGTCTCTTTCAGACCTGCTCTCTGTCTCCCAGTCTTTATAGAGCTGTGGCTCTATACTCTATAAAGATACAGAACACTTTGAAGATATTTCTCTGTAGCTTTCCTAATTAGCCTTCTGTCTTTAGTAATTGAGAGCCAAATTGTAATGGGGTGTGTGTGTGTGTGTGTGTGTGTGTGTGTGTGTGTGCGCGTTTGTGGGCAATCTCTTCAACTCCTCTAATTTCCTTAGTTGATATATTTCTCTGCATTTGCTTCCCTGCTGAAAGGGTTTGGCTCTGTGTCCCCACAAAAATCTCATCTTTTAGCTCCCATAATTCCCACATGTTCCGGGAGGGACCTGGTGGGAAATGGTTGGGTAATAGGGGCAGGTCTTTACTGTAGTGTTCTCATGATAGCGAATAAGACAAATGAGATCCGATGGTTTTAAAAGTGGGAGTTTCCTTGCACAAGGTCTCTCGTTGCCTGCCACCATTCACATAAGATGTGACTTGTTCCTCCTTGCCTTCTGCCTTAATTGTGAGGCCTCCCCAGCGATGTGTACTATAAGTCCATTACATCTCCTTTTTGTCGATTGCCCAGTCTCAGGTATGTCTTTATCAGCAGCATGAAAATGAACTAATATAGTAAATTGGTACCAGTAGAGTGGGTGCTGCTGAAAAGACACCTGACAATGCAGAATTGACTTTGTAACTGGGTAACAGGCAGAGGTAGGAACAATTTGGAGAGCTCAGAACAAGACAGGAAAGTGTGGGAAAGATGGAAACTTTCTACAGACTTGCTGAATGGCTTTCACCAAAATGCTGATAATGATATAGACAATGAAGTTCAGGCTGAGGAGATCTCACGGTGATGAGGAAGTTGTTGAAAACGGCAGCAAAAGTGACGCTTGTTAAGTTTTAGCAAAGAGCCTGGTAGCACTTTGCCCCTGCCCTAGAGATCTGTGGAACTCTGCATTTGAGAGATATAATTTAGGGAATCTGGCGGAAAAAATTTCCTAAGCAGCAAAGCATTCAACAGGTGACTTCGGTGCTGTTAAAAGCTTTAAAACAGAAGCAGAACATAAAAGTGTGGAAAATTTGTAGCCTGACAATGGGATAGAAAAGAAAATCCCATTTTCTGAGGATAATTTCAAGCTGGCTGCAGAAATTTGTGAAAGGAACGAGGAGTCAAATGTTAATCCCCAAGACAATGGGGAAAATGTCTACAGGGCACGTCGGCCCTCCCATCACAGCCCCTCCCATCACAGGCTCAAAGACCTAGAAGGAAAAAGTGGTTTCATGGGGCAGGCCCAGGGTCCCCATGCTGTGTGCAGCCTAGGGACGTGGTGCCCTGTGGCCCAGCTGCTCTGGCCGTGGCTGAGAGGAGCCAATGTAGAGCTTGGGTTGTGGCTTCAGAGGGTGCAAGCCCCAAGCCTTGCAGTTTCCATGTGGTGTTGACCCTTGAGTGCAGAGAAGTCAAGAATTGGAGGTTGGGAACTTCTGCCTAGATTTCAGAAGAAATAGAAATGCCTGGCTGCCCAGGCAGAATTTTGCTGCAGGAGCAGGGCCCTCATGGAGAACCTCTGCTAGGGCAGTGTGGAGGGGCAATGTGGGGTCAGAGCACCCACACAGAGTCCCTGCTGGGGCACAGTCTAGTGGAGCTGCGAGAAGACAGCCACTGTCCTCCAGACCCCAGAATGGTAGATCCATGGACAGCCTGCACCAATGCACCTAGAAAAGCCACCAACACTCAATGCCAGCCTTTGAGGGCAGCCAGGAGGGAGACTATACTGTGCAAAGCCACAGGGGTAGAGGTACCAAAGGCCAAGCGAACCCATCTCTTGCATCAGTGTTACCTGGACGTGAGGCCATTTTGGAGATCTAAGATTTGACTACCCTGCTGGATTTTGAGCTTGCATGGGGTCTGCAGCCCCTTTGTTTTGGCCAACTTCTCTCATTTGGAATGGTTTATATTTACCAAACGCAAGACTTTTTGACTCTTTGAGTTAATGCTGAAATGAGTTAAGACTTTGGAGGACTGTTAGGAAGGCACAGTTGGTTTTGAAATGAGAAGACATGAGATTTGGGATGGGCCAGGGACAGAACAACGTGGTTTGGCTCTGTGTCTCCTCCCTAATCTCATCTTGTAGCTCCCATAATTCCCACATGTTGTCGGAGGGACCTGGTGGGAGATGGTATCACGTGGGCAGATCTTTCCTGTGGTGTTCTAGTGATTGTGAATAAGTCTCACAAGATCTGATGGTTTTAAAAATGGAAGTTTTCCTGCACGAGCTCTCTCTTTCATGTAAGCCACCAATCATGTAAGATGTGATATCTCCTCCTTGCCTTCTGTCATGATTGTGAGACCTCCCAAGCCAGTGGAACTGTAAGTTCATTAAACTTCTTCTTTTTTTTTTTTGTAAATTGCCCAGTCTTTATCAGCAGCATGAAAAAGGACTAATATACCTGCCCAACACAACCCCCTCTGAAGGAGATTTGCCCCCGAAACAGGCCATAGACATTTCAATGGGGCTATCGCTTAGCTCTTGTTCTTTGACATCCTCCCTAGTTTTGGTGTATTATTCCTTACATTTGGTGAATACTCATGAGCAGCAGTTGACAGATGGGTGCAGAGTTGGTTTGTGGGTGGGTTTCCTCTAAACTCTAGTCTATCATGCCAGCCTACATATGGCTGTTAACAATTCATAAAATCTGTCTGATATCTAACAGATATTTTTTTCTTCCCTTATCTCGATCTAATGACATAGTTCTTCCTCAGCAGGCCTGTGCCTATTCTCTTCTATAAAGGACTTGACACTTCCTGATTAACACTGTTTAGGGCTCATTATTTCTGTAACGCTTTGATGAGTTTTAAGAGCTATAACTTTTCTATCTTATCTGGATTTTTGTTTGTTTTTTCATTAAGGTGGGAGCGACAGTCTTTTGTAATTTTCTCATTTAATTAGAAAATAAACTCCATTTATTATTATTATTTTTGTTAATTTGAAATGCCTCCATTATGCATGAGATAGTGTCTTCATCTCTTGCATAGGTGCAAATGATACCTATAACATAGAAGTCAAACAATTATAACTCCTTCTTCTCACTAGAAAATGCTTATAGAAATTAGGTTTTTTTGTTCTCTGAGTTTAGCAAACTGGATTTTATAGTACTTCAAACATGAAGGATACTGGAGCAGGGCATCACAATGACTCATGCTCTCCTTCTGGTTTCTTGAAATTCAAATTTGGAAACATTTGGCAGAAATATTTTGGTGTTCTGAACTGGTGGTGGTGTATATAGGGCCTTAATTGTCACTGACTCATTCCACAAAAGATTTTTTTCCCTGCATTCTATTTCTTACTTCTCTAGCTTCTAAGAAATATTTTTCTTACTTAAGGAACATTTGTAATTTCATTTGTTGCTCTTATTTTAACTTTACAAATTAAGATTTCTTTCATATTCGTGGCCACACTTTTTCAGATGTTGAACGATGTAAGCATGCTACTAATCTTTTTATTTTCAAACCTCTTATAGTTACTTATTTTGGTATTTTCTTTTTAGTCAATGTCATTATCTGTTTAATTACTTTCACCATTACTTGAATACAGTCCAGATTATTCAAGATTTCTAGTATAGTTTGCCAAACATAATCAAGCGCAGTTGCGCATGTTTGCATATTAATATATATACATACCTTTTAACAGCCTTTCTTTATCAACATAAAACTTTCTGTGTTGCATTTCTATAATCTAGACCGAAATGGAACAGACAGTTTTGCAATTTGTTTCTCCCATTCAACATTCATATACTCTTACATATGTCGATAGCCTATTTTTCTTTCTGTTGTGAGAATTGTCATATATATATAGATATAACTTCAATAGATCATCATAGCAATTTGATCAGGCACCTTGCCTTGATTGAATTCTGCCTGGACAAGGATTAAGTATCAATTTGACATACATTTGTTTTCCTTTGGTGCATACAAATCTCCCATTCTTGGAATAAAGAATGAGTGTCTTTATTTTATTTTTAACCATTTTCTTGCAAAATATTCAGGGTAATTCCCATTTCTAGAATCTCTTTTATTGTTTTTATATTGATGAATAGTCTTGGTATAATGAAAAATAAGATTGCATAGAAACAGTGATGAGCTGATTTCTTTTTTTTTTTTCATATCATGTGTACATTATAGCCTGATTGTCCAGTGTTGGATGGGACCCAGTGGACACTCTGCTGCACAGCTGATTTACACTTCTACGTTAGCTAAGCACAGATGGGATTAGAGATATTGTATACCAGTGCCAAACAAAAGTAAATCATTTGTGGAAGTCCTGATTAGGTTAAACTTGAAACAACATGGAGAGACATCCAAGCTTTTGGAATTGGCGTCTTCAAAAAACGCTCCTTTGACATTGAAAATAAGCTATGACATCTAAATCCTAGACCTGGAAAATAGAGCCTCCTTCCTTGGGCCAGCCAGCAAGTTAGATATTTCTGTGTATATAAACATACACAAATACAGAAAACATACACAGAAAACAAGATTGAAAAAAGAATACTTTGGACACTTGAGATCTGCCATTCAGTACTGGTACACCATGACCTGCAGTCTTAAACATCCATTCTTGTGGCTGAGTCTATTTGAGCCCCGAGGAAAAGCTTCTTCATCTCTTTAGACTTATGTTGTAGAAATTATAGGAGACTTTCTCAAAATGTGGTGAAGATTTGAAGATTATGCTTTCATCAACATGAGAAATTGACACTGCTTTGTAGCAGAGAGGCAGAAGTGTCTTTCTCATTGGGAAAAAAAAGACACATTAATTGACTCATCAAATGCAAGTTCCTTACAGTTACTATGATGCTATAGACTTTGCAGTACAATGAAGTATTGTTTCTCTGTAGTGATGACAGTACTTTATTTTGTTTATTTTTCTGTTTTAACACTTGGTTCTGAAGGTACTAATAATGTGACATTTGCAACAGTTACATGTGATGGTTAAATAATTTTTGCAATAAGAAATCACTCATATTTACTTGCAACTTGCATATATGTAGATATAGAGATAATTTAGGTAAAGTGTAATACCATTTTTTCACATTGGCAGAGTTGAGCATTGAATGAAAGAATTCAGAATAGCTGTGGTGTCATGAAAAAGTGGTGATTCAATTAAATTTTCAAAAATTTAATATAAATATTAGATGTTAAGATTAACTAATATTCATTAATTTTAATATATATTTTAATATTTTTGATAGTTGACTTAGAATGTTTTATAAAAAATAACTGGTTTAGGAAACATGAAAATAATTTTAATTAAAAAATTTGACAACGCTTGAATTTTTATGCTTTTGAAAATAGTTATATTATTTTTAATTATTTAAATATTCCCATTAATAGAACACAAACTATGTTATAGCATGATTATAATGATAAAAATCTGTTTTTCAGTTGAAGTGAAATTTAAAAAATTTATGTAATAATATACTGTATCTTATGAATTATATCTATCTGTATTTGAGTATACATTGAAACATTACTAGCTAACCAGGGAACATCAATACATATAGTAATAATTAAATGTAGTCATCTTCAACATTTTTTTAAACACAGTTGCATAAAAATCATGGTTGTACACATATTTTTAAGTTTTGTTGTTATATAAAGGTATGTTTTTTTGAGTTAGAAGACTAAACATTATTTAATAATTTAGCTAGATTTTAGATTTTAGATATTTAGATGTTTAATGGTTAAATATTTAATATAAAATTTTAAATATTTAATTATACTATGTGAGCCCCATTTGGTCTCTAGTCCTTTGAATATTAGGAGTAGAAGTTTTCCTCCTGTTGCCAAAAGATTGAATACGAACTGGTTATTTTATTTATAGAGTCATTAACTAATTTCCTGAGGTATGATAATAGTATCATGCAATAAATACCTATATATTATAGATATATTTATGTAATTATTTAGTAGGTGAAATATGTTAAAAATTTGCTTTAAAATTTACCCAAATTAATAATTTTTTTGTTTTATTATCTTCATATATGCTCCATTTGTAAATTAGAGTTTGGCAAAGAAGTACATAATTCCATTTAGTCAATAATTTTACTCTCATCTTTGCCTGAAAATATACAGCTAGTGCTCGACTTACGACCACGATTGGGACCGGCAGACCGTCGTAACATGTTTTGGTCGTAAGTTGAGTAGGCTATATACACGCGGAGATGGTAGTGCTGCCGGAAGATGGTCCGCACTGTCGTACGCCCAGCTGGGCAATGTTTGCAGTGCCAGACGCGGAGCAGTCGTGGCTAGTGATTGTGGTCGTAAAGTCGAATGGTCGTAAGTTGCACAGGTCGTAAGTCGATCAATACTTGTATTTTGAAAGCTCTTTAAAAAGTTCTGGAAGCATTAGAACACATCAGGTAGGAATTTAAATGTTATACTTTTACTATTTTTTTACTTCAGTCAACTTTAGCCATCTGAAATCTCAATTTTCTCATTTTAAAACCTACGGTAATACTATTAATACTGCTCTCAATACACTCTAGTGAGAATTAAACAAAACAGTATATTTTGCCTAACAGAATGCTTGACACAGAATAAGCATGCAATAAGATGATAGCTGCTTAATAGTATCACCCAGCATTAGTTTTGGGTAATAAGAAGATTATTTAAATATGAAAGCAGTTGCTTTCCTTTATTTATAAAAATAGATTTTTTGGTAATATTTACTAAAACATTTATTTTTGGCAAGGACAGTCAGTTAATTGTAGCTTTAGCTAGAAGTTCATCTTTTCTTTCTACTACGGGTTTCCAAAAGGAAAGTGAGCATTTCTGCCTTGGAGATCGTGAGTCTGAGAAATGCTGGAATTCTTGCACTGGATGTTTGTGGTTGAGAACACATCATTGTCTCTTTGAGCCAGGGTGGTTGGTAGTGGAAAAGGAGGAGTAAAGATAAACAATACTATAGTTTAAACATCTCCTCCAAAATACATGTTGAAATTTAGTTGCTAATGTAATGGTACAGGGAGGTGGGGCCTTGAAGAAGTGATTAGGTCTTGTGCATTCTGTTGTTATTACTGGTTCATTTTTCACTTTTTACTTTGGGTTGCAAACTTTCATTCACAAACTCTTGTCAATGATTTCTTCTGCTTCGGTGCCTACCTGGCTTACTTCTGCCAACCTGTCTAGATACGATTCACTGTTTTGTTGAAAGAACATTTGCCAAAGGTTTCCTTTTGCCTTTTTCTCTAGCATGGAAATAAACTTGCATTTGCTGTATATATAGACAATGGTTATTCAAAGCAAAATGCTGAATTGTTGCATTAGGATTAATGTTGTTAATGGAGTGGGTTAGTTAATGTGGTTGTGGGCTCTTAGCAAAGGATACGTTTGGCCTCATATTTCTATCTGACTTGCTCACTTCTCCCTTCCACAGTTCTACCACAAGATGACCCTCACCAGATGCTGGCGCTATGCTCTTAGACTTCCCAGCCTCTAGAGCAATGAGCCAAATAAACTTCTGATTTTGCTGTTGTTTATAAATTAGTTAGTCTGTTATAGCAGCAGAAAATGGACCAAGACAGGTGGGAAGAGAAAGAAAAGAAGAAGAGAGAAGAATAAGAGAAAATATGAAGAAAATATGGGTGCTTTTTACTTTAAAATGTCAAACCATAAAGGGAAATGTTCTAATTTTTAAAATAATAAAAGCCTTTGAACTGTACAATGTGAGCCATTTTTAGAATTTGAGATCGAGATGGAAGATACACAAAACATACAGGACAAAGCTTAAGGTCAGGGAGAATTAGAAGACACTTGTGAATATTAACAGTGATGATTTTGCTGCCCCTCATCTGGGAATTTCCTTCGTGGTACCACTGAGAGTCAGACTGTAGATTTCCTATAAATTAAACAACAGACCAACTGATAAATTGTTAGCTCTCATGATTCTTTTGGTTGCATGATATAATATCAAATGCACAAAAAACATAATCCAAATACTCTTAGAAAAGTTACACTGGGTTAGGTCACTCATTTTAAATGTCCGCTGAGTGAGACTTGTGGATCTTCTTACATGCAGCACTTTACTTGTCAGCTAATATTAGGGATTTCAGAGCGCTGTGATGACTAAAATTATATTCAAATATGTTCATCATAGCCTATAATCTTAATATTATGTGGGCTGTGTCCTCTTGGTCTCTCTGACTTATAACCTTGCGGTTACTTTCACCACCATTCTTTCCACTTTATATTCTAATACAAATAAGATTATTTCATCATACCTATTCTTCCTTTGCAGTTTCCCAGGAAAACTAGCTTATTTATTCTTATGCTGACAGTTTTTTTCCAGTTCCAAATTCCATACAACATAGGAGAAGCAGGAAATGCTACCAAAGCAAGAAAATATGCTACTGTGCAGACCAAATGCCCATGAGAGAGGGGTGAATTCTATTATAAGCTTCCTTTATATATATTCTGATGGTGAGACAGTAGAGACAGGGTTGAAATCTCCTTTAAAGCGGACCTTCTATAGCAACTTTGCAGGTTAACAAGTAGGAGAAGATAGGTCTTAAGTAAGTAATAAGTGGCTTTTCCCTCTGGGAATAGGAGCTGCAAAGAGGCAATTCCCATAACAATTTATAGAGAGAAATATATCAAGGGAGCTAAAGAATCACTCTTGAGAGCCCTTAAATTTGAGCATGATGGCATCTGTTCCTGTGATGTATAGCTTATGTGCTGTGCATGTATTTTTGCTTTGGATGATCATTGGCTATGCATGCTGCAAGTGCAAGTTCATTTCCATGCTAGAGGAAAAGACAAAAGGAAATCTTTGGTAAATGTTCTTTTATTGAAACAGTGAATTATTCCTAGACAGGTTGGCAGAAGTAAGCCATGTAGGCCTGGGAGCAGAAGAAATCATTGGCGAGAGTTTGCAAATAAAAGTTTGTAACTCAAAGTAAAAAGTGAGAAAGAAAACAGTCACAACAATAGAATACACAAGCAGAAAACTTACTCACCAGGGGAATTTTAGCCTCGTTATAGTATTTTCTCATTGGAGTATGCAGAGACTGAAGAATCTGTGTCCTTTTCTCATTAATACACAAAGGGAGACCCCAGGCTTCACCAAATGGGAAGAATATCGTTTATACCCTGGAAAGAAAAGACTTTCCATGACAACTCTCCTGTGATGGGCTAAAAGGTGAGGGGCCTGACATGGGTGTGAGGCTTTTCAATTCATGTCTAGCAGGGGGAATATAAGAATGAGTGAGATATGGAGCTATTCTCTTTTTTACGTCATATCTCAGAACTGCCTTCAGTAGATACATAAAACATCTCATCAGGTACAACCTGTATTCTAGCTTAGAGTATTTTTCCAGTTTTACTTTTCTTTCATGAACTTGGAATTTTCTCATTCATCAGTGCACATTTCATCAATTCCTGATTCATCAGTTCTTGACTTACTTAGATTAACATATTGAACTTTGCCATTTCATTTTATATTGTGTTACGTCACCCCTCTTCAGACAGGAGACTGTGTAGACATGTAAGCGGCTGCCTCTGGTCAATGGCCCTTGGTTCTCTGAGCTGCTAGCACGGGCATAATGTCATACAATTCTGGGCAAAACCCTGTTCCATGAGACGCTACTGGCTGGATCCATAGTGCCACTCAGCTTCCTCTTATCTGATATTGCGAAGTAATATAGAAGTAAAAACAGAAACTCACCATGAGTAAATCTTATTACAGAGGCACAATCTAAGTGTTGTAAGAATCCAACGAATAAGGCAAATAAATTAGTGTGTTTTTATTAAGCCCTCTGAAAAATCTCTCATCATATCCAATGAGCAAGATGCAAAAAAAAAAAAAAAAAAAAAAAAATAGGCGGAAAGAAGTAAAGTGCTTTTATATATAGTGGACAGCTATGCTCAAAGTGACCAAAGTATGTTGATCAATGAAGTGATTGATGGAATGAAATTCTGAATCATGAGATTTAGTGACAAGCAAAGTAAAATAAAACAAGTGGTAGTTTTGACAATGGCTCATACTTAGGAAAACAAGAGCAGCAGTAGCAGTTACCATTTATCTGATGGTTAAACCGCACTGGAGCTGTACATATATTATCTCAGTCATCATATCAAGAATCTGTGGACTAGGTTACTCTTATTTTATAGGTTCAGTAAAATGAAATCACCCAGGCTTGCACAGCTAGCATGACAGAGCCAGGATTTTAATGAAGGTTGGTTCATGTGGAGAGTTACTTGCATTAACTCATTTCATTCTCACAACAACTGAATGAATTAGAGTCTGTCATTATCTGCTTTTTACAAATAAGAAAATTGAGGCAGAGTGTGACTCACCACTCAAATATACTGTTAGTCATAATAATAAGGGATAAATATTTGGTCCAATCTAATAGTAAAAGCTTGGTTAGAATAGAAAAAAAAAACACGATTCATTATTTTGTGGACCAGAAAAGAGAAGTCCTGGGTTGTAGGTCTAGTTTATCATTTATTAGATCTATGCCCTTGGGCAAGTATGTTAAACTCTGTGCCTCAATTTCATTATCTATAAAGTGTGGAAAATAATACCAGCTTCCATACCTCATAAAGCTTTGGAAGGAGAAAATGCGACAAGGTGTGTGAAATTGATTTGAAACCGTGAATGTTATGCAAATCTGTGCTTTTGTTTTTGTTATTATTTTGCAAAGGCAACTGGTAGAAAGATACTCAATAACCTGAAAATGGTGCAATAAAAAGGGTTGTTTTTATGCTTATATGAATTAAAATTATCCAGAAATATGACTTTAAAGATCAAAGGAGATAGAAGTTTGCCTCTGCAATGAAAATGAAAATTAAACACACTTAAAAGCCAAACATAATAAGATAACATATGGGCCTGAAGTTTAGTTGTCCCCTGAAAATTCCTAGGGCTTTCTACTCTTTCAATTAAAGAAAAGAATGAAAATAAAGCTTGTAAACAAGGCAACCTGTGGGTAGTCAGAGCACAAAGGAATCTCTCACTAGAAAAGTGTACAAGTCAATTTTTAAGAATATATTCTTTTCAGTCTCAGAAATGAGTATAAATCAGTTTGTTTACAGAATTACAAACCCACTTACTCATACTATTGTCAGGACACGGTACTCCTCGAAGAAAATAATTACAATTAATAGTTTATCCTCTTTAGGATCAAAGAAAATATAATAAAAAAGAAGTAGAATAAAAACTAATTCTAATGGCAGATTTAAAAAAATTAATAATTTGCAATACAATTTGAATTACAATTTGTGGGGTTTTTTTTTTAATGTAAGATCTTTCCATTAAGTTTAATAATCATATTTCTAAGTTACTGAGAAGAAAATCGACCTTTATTTTTTTCTTTTTACTTTAATCTTTGTATCCATCACAGAGAATGACCAAGCTTTAATTCTTAGAATGTACATGATACAGTCTTGTGGATGTTTTTGTCTTTAGAGGTTTTGATAACTAGACATTTCACTCTGTTAGAGTAAAGATATTTTAAATATTGAGTAGCAAAGAGAAGGTCTGCTGTATTCATAGCTAGTGCTAAGGAATAGGAACCTAGGTAGCATTGATTACATGTGTCATCTTCTGAAGCTGTGACCCATGTGGGTTAATCTCAGAATTATTTTTCTTTCACAGATGCTAATCTAAACAAGAGTTTCATCATTTCTTCATTTCTCTACAAAAAAATATAAGAAATGGAGTCGTATTTTACAGAAAGCTTATACAAGTTTCAGGTTGTCTCCTATTCTCTAAAACCTTAAATCTTTAATGTACTTACAGAGCTGTTATGAGGAATAAGTGAGAATGATTGAGCTGGTTCACGGTAAGCACCTAATAAACATCAGCTATGTCTGGTGTTAGCTTAGACAATTCTTTCCCTCATCTATGACTTTCTATGTCCTCCATTTCTCTCCTTCTCCATCCCTAAATACAGAATGTCCCTCCAACTTAATTATGCTTGAGTCAGCTTGTCCTCATCCTCCCCACTCACTATCACTGCTCATTGAAGAATACAATTCTTGTATACTTCCCCTGTGTTTTCTCATACAATCTACCAGCAAAGCTATCACCTTGCAATGTCTTAACCTTTTCTTCCAATTCTGCAGTGCTGAAATCCAAAAAAATGAATCTGGCAATTGCAGAAAAGTTCTTAGAAGGCAGGGAAGATCCAAGAATGAGCAGGTAAACCCAGTACCATCTTTGGCAAACAAAGGAAAAGACAGAGAACTCCTATTTTGTGCATACACAGGATTAGAAAGTGGAAGTTAATTTTTTTCTATTCAACAGGGCTAGGGCAGGACACTGACATTTATCAAATGCATTATAAATGGCAGCTGCTTGATCCTCTGATAACCAAGTGAGGCTGATAATATTGTCATCATCCCCATGTTATAGATAAGCGATTCACATGACAATAAATCATGAATCCAGGTTGTAGCTAGAAACCTTGGCTTTAAATACCCTACTATCACCAATTAAATGTGCTCATTCTCCCAGTGAAGGATGATGATTCTCCACAAAGCACTGGTAAAGGAAGTCTGAGTTCAATTGTGAGCTTTCTTACACCAACAAGCATAACAAAATGTTATTGATTCAATGCAAAGTGGTCTATTTATTTAAAAAAGTATTGAGTGGGAAACATGCACCAAATATTCTTCTAGGTAGTATAGATACAGTGATTTATAAGGTCACCACAAGTTTACATCCTAATAGGAAGGGCAACTAAGGAAAGAAGGGAGGGCGAAAGAAAGAGAGGGAGGAGGGAAAGAAGGAAGAGAGGAAATGATACAAGCTGTAATAGATGCAGATTTACTATAGATTGAGTCATTAGAAAACCACCCTGACAAAGAGAGGTTTGGATTTGATTTCAAGAGTGATAGATGAGACCTTATTTTTTTATTTTCTTAAGACATGTAAGTTCCCAACTGATACAATTTGGCTGTATCCCCACCCAAATCTCATCTTGAATTCCCATAAGTTGTGGGAAGGTCCCTGTGGGAGATGGTTGAATCATGAGGGCAGGTCTTTCCCGTGCTATTCCTGTGATGGTGGATGAGTCTCATGAGATCTTAGGGTTTTAAAAATGAGAATTTCTCTGCACAAGCTCTCTTTCTTTTTGCCTGCTGCCAACCATGTAAGATGTGACTTGCTCCTTCTTGCCTTCCACCATGATTGTGAGACCTCCCCAGCCATGTGGAACTGTAAGTCCATTAAACTTCTTTCTTTTGTGAATTGCCGTGTCTTGGGTATGTGTTTATTAGCAGTGTGAAAACTGACTAATACATCAACAAAACTAGCTGACCTACTGTCTTCATTATTTGTGGTAGACTGGAGGTTTATGGTCTGGATAGGCTAGAAAAGTTGGACTCTGGACTCACTGACATCAGTACAGATGAGGATTTTAGTGCCCTAATGAAAATAATTCAATAAAAATCTACTCAGTAAATAATTAAATTGGCAAACAATTTTTTTAGTGGCTACCATGCATGTAACTTCATCCCACTTCCAACTTTCCCCACCTCCACAAGAGATTGGAATATTTTCCTTAAACACAATTAAAAAGTGAAAACACTAATAAATGCTATTTATAGTGGCCTACCAATAAAATAACTTAGTTCTATATGATCTTAGAATGAGGACTGCCAGTCTTCGAAGATACCCATTAGTATAGAGACATCTTATTTATCATAATGAGTCAATAAATAATATCTAAAACAGGAAAGAAAGATTATTAGGTTATTTTAAAGTGAAATATATACCAAAGGAAACAGTTAAAATGATTTCCAAATGGCTGCATCTTGGGGATGAGAATGAAAGTTTAGGGTAGAGGGCTAGTTAAATATAAACATTTAAAACATGCAATTTGATTTTATAATTATATATATTATCACGTTAATAAGCATAAAGGTTAAAATTAATGGGTGAAGTATTATTAAAATATACTCAAATTCATATGAGAGAAGAGATTCTATTGATTAAATAACATTTAAAATCTAAATAAAAGTACAGTAAAAGAATTGATAAGTGTGATAGAAAATACATGACTCACCAAGTTAATTGAAGCCAAGTTCATGGGTCTCTTAATAAATGTCATTTATATATTTTGCTATGTGGTACTTTGTGTATAGAAAAATGGCCTTGGATATAGAAAGAGAAATATTTAAAATTTTCATTCATATATAAAATATACAATAACATTCTTTTGTTATTTAATATGAGAAGCAGCAGGATGTAATGGTTAAGAGCCCATACTGGAGACAAACATCTAGGATATGAATATTGCCTTTCGTGAATGAGCTGTGTGTAACTTCCCTGTCTGTAAAGTGGGTATTATAGGAATTCTCAGCTCATAACATTGTTATGAGAGTTAAATAAGTTAATATTTGTAAAGTTATAGTTAGAAAGAATAAGTTCTAGAGTTCAATACCACTGCAGGGTGACTATAGTTAACAATAATATATAGTTCCAAATACCAAGAAGGAGAATAATAGATGTTTTCAACACAAAGAAATGATAAATTTCTCAAGAAATTCTCCTTCTAGCTGTTTGAAACATCCATCCATTATTTGAGATGATGGACATGCAAATTACCCTGATCTGATCTTTACACATTATATGTATTGAAACACCACTATGTACCCCAAGGATATGCACAATTATTATTTGTCAATTAAAACTATAAAATTATAACACAAAAATTGTAGAGTTAGAAGAGTGACCTATTCTAAGCACTATATAAATTTTCTTAAGTAGAACCAATCACAAAAATATTTTGCTTGTTATAAAATTTACTAATGCTTATTTTCTTTAATTAAAATGGATTACTATAGAATTTAGAACAAAACACAATTCACTCTTCCCAAAGAGAAATATTTTCATATACATATGCACATATATACAAATACATATTTACATATATTAAAGATATAGTGAAATTATATGTATCAAAATTTGAATTACACTCCTGTTTTGTTGCTTGCTTTTTCACTTGATGTTAAACTGAGAGCATCCCCCCAAGTGTCAACATATTTTTTTAAAAGAATTTTTTAATGGCTTGTAGCATTTTAACTTAAAGAAGTATATTTTGTATTTAATCATTCTCTTGTCATGTTGCAGGTCAAACATATATCTCTGAGTTTATTTCTCATCATTTTTTAGGACAGAATTCTAGATGTGAGATCGTCAACTTAAATATTATAAATATAATTTAGACTTTTGATATAGTTTGATTAATTAAATTCTAAGTTAGGCTCTTACAAGGAATTTATTTAGTACATAGCTTACTGCAGTGAATATTATGAGGTTTTAAGATATTTGCTTATTTTATTAAAAAGTGTTGTCTTTAAATTTGTGGGGTTTTTTTTTTT
>NW_016107831.1:307748-345537 GCF_001604975.1 Cebus imitator
TTTTCTAGACAGAGTCTCACTCTGTTGCCCAGAGTGGAGTACAGTGGTGTGATCTTGGCTCACTGCAACCACCAAGTCCTAGGTTCAAGCAATTCTCATGTCTCAGCTTCCCGAGTAGCTGGGATTACAAGCACTCACTACCACACCTGGCTAAGTTTTGTAATTTTAGTAGAGACACAGTTTTGTCATGTTGGCCAGGCTGGTCTCGAACTCCTGGTCCCAAGAGATCTGATTGCCTTGACCTTCCAAAGTGCTGAGATTACAGGTATGAGCCACCACAACTGGCCCAAACTTTCCACTTGTTAAAGAAAAAAAACTATTCTGACACTTGTTAAAATGGTAAGGAAGAGTTTATTTAAGAATATTGCAATAGATATTAAGACTATGACGATATTCCATCCAAATACAGCAAGAACAAGTTGAAATTTATAGCCATGGACCAGGTTGGGGGGAGAGATCAGTGGATGAAAGATTACTAAGAAAAGACATCAGAGGTAAAAGAATTCTTGCTAGACTGACTGTGATTGTTAATTTATTTGTGTCAACTTGACTGGGTCATGGGGCCCAGATGTTTGGTTAAACATTATATTTATAGATGATATTAACACTTACATTGGTAGATTGAGTAAAAATTTCCCTACTCAGTGGCAATTCCCCAGTGAGATGGGGCCTTGTATAATCCACTGAAGCTCTGAATGAAATAAAAATTCGAGTAAGAAAAAATACATTCTTTCTTGCTATCTCCAAGCTGGGATATCAGTCTTCTGCCTTTGTACTTGGACATTACATCTTTGGAACTTACATCTTTGGTTCTCCTGGTTTTCAGGTCTTCAGACTTGCACTAGAACTTAGGCCACCAGCTCTTGGTTTTCCGGTCTTCAGACTTGGACTAGCACTTATACCACTGGCTCTCTTGGTCTATACGCCTTTCCACTTAGACAGGAATTACATCATCAGATCTCCTGGATCTTCAACTTGCCAACTGAAGACTCTGGACTTCTCAGCCTCTGTAATTGCATAAACCAATTTAGGGAAGCCAGTTGAGAGAATTTCTAGACATTGGGTGAAGCATCTTGAGTGGTCACACTACAGAAACTACAGTCATGAAGGTTGCCCCTTGTTCAGTTTCAATTTGCAGGACGTTATAGATACAAGACAACCAAAAATCTCTAAAAAGATCTTGGCACCCAGGTTTTACTTCTTTGTGACTCCAAGTCAGGAGAGTGGAAGAAAAATTGGGAATGTTGGTTTGGAGAATTGTGGCAAGATATTAGAGAATCTAAAAGAATTGAAAATTTGGTAAGAACTGACAAATGTGTAAGATGGCAGAATCCAGTCCTGTTTATAGATAGGTAACAAAAATCTCAAAGACAGTGAATATAACTAGTATCTAGTAATTCCTGAAGGTATGCTATAGTGTTCAATTAAAACATAACTTTTCTCTCTACAATCATTTCACTTTTGATTCTTATTTGCAAAACAAGTCTGGCCTCATTAGTTTTGGCCTGATTATTTACATAAGCCTGCAAGCATAGTTATTTATCACATAGACTTTTTAAAAATTTGCTTTGCTAGAAGCTTTGTGTATTATTCCATTCTGATGTTGCTACTTGATATTGGGATTTATGAAGATAAGAGATTCAATTGACTCACAGTTCTACAGGCTGTACAGGAAACATGATTTGTGAGGCCTTGGGAAACTTACAATCATGGCGGAAGGGCAAAATGGAAACAAACACATCTTACCAGGGCAACAGGAAAGAGAAAATGAAGGAGGAAGTGCTGCACACTTTTAAACAACCAGATCTCATAAGAACTACTGTCCCGAGACTGCAGTGGGGGATGGTGCTAAACCACCAGAAACCACCCACATGATCCAATCACCTCCCACCAGGCCTTACCTCCAACACCACATGGAAGCCACGAAGGCTTACAGCTTGCATCTCTGGAGTGGTGGCCTGAGCTGTGGCCTCAGAGGCCTGGGGCCCTCTGAGCTGTGGCTGGAGACGGTGCAGCAGGAATGTGGGGAGCAGTGTCCTGAGGCTGAGCAGGACAAAGGGACTGGTCTGGCCCCAGAAACCATACTTCCTCCTAAGCTTCCTAAGGACTGTGATGAGAAGCCCTGCCTGGAAAAATCTCTGAAATGCCTTTAAAGCCTTTTCCCCCTTGTCTTGGCTTTTAGCACTGGTTTCCCATTTAGCCAGGCTAATCTCTATAGCAAGTGGTTGCTTAGAAGCCGGCTGCAGTTTCTTTCCTGAAAACGCTCTTCCCTTCTCTACAACATGGCCAGGCTGTGAATTTTCCAAACTTTTAAACTTTGCTTTCTTTTTGTTTGTAAATTCTGACTTTAAGTTGTTACTTTGCTCCTGTATCTGATTGTAGGCTGTTGGAAGCATCCTGGCTACGTCTTGAACACTTTGCTGCTTAGAAATTTTTGCTGCCAGATACTTTTAAGACATCACTTTAGTTTATACCTCCACAGATCCACAGGATATGGACACAATGCAGCAAAGATCTTCACTGAGGTGTAATAAGTGTGATCTTTGGTCCATTTCCCAATAACTTCCTCCTTTCCATTTGAAGATCTGTCATCCTGGCCTTCACTGTCTATATTTATGTCCGTATTTTTGTCACAATCATTTAACAAATCCCTAAGAAGTTCCAAACTTTCCCTTATCTTCCTATCTTCTGAGCCCTCCAAGCTCTTCCGGCCTCTGCCCGTTATCCAGTTCCAAAGCTGCTTCCACATTTTCAGGTATATTTATAGTAATTCCCTACCAATTTTCTATGTTAGTCCATTTGTATTGCTATAAAGGAATACCTGAGACTGGATAATTTATAGAGAAGTTTATTTTGGCTCACAGTTCTGTAGGCTATACAAGCATGGCACCAGCATCTGCTTCTGGTGAGGCCCCAGGAACTCAGGAAGCTTACAATAATGGCAGAAAATGAAGTGGGAGCTGGGATATCACATGGCAAGAGAGAGATGAAGAGAAAGAAGGAAGTTTCAGGCTCCTTTAAACAACCGGTTCTTGTATGAACTCATAGAAAACATACTCATTACTCTGAAGATGACACCAAGCCATTCATGAGGGATCCCACCCCATGACCCAAACACCTCCTATTAGGCCCACCACCAACACTGGACACATCTTGAACACTTTGCTGCTAAGAAATTTCTTCTGCTAGATACTCTAAATCACCACTTTGAAGTTCAAAAACTTCCACAGATCCCCAGGGCTTGAACAGAATGCAACCAACAAATACTTTTAATGCATAACACAGGTGACCTTTGCTCCAGTTCCCGATAAGTTCCTCATTTCCATCTGAGACCTTTTCAGCCTGGACTTCGGTGTCCATGTCACTATCAGCATTTTGGTCACAGCTATTTAACCAGTCTCTAAGAAGTATCAGATTTTCCTGTCTTCTTTTGAGCCCTCCGAACTCTTCCAAGCTCTGCCCATTGCCCAGTTCCAAAGCTGCTTTCACATTTATAGCAAGGTCCCACTCCTCAGTACCAAATTTCTGCCATTATTCCATTGCTGTAAAGAAATATATGAGACTGGGTAGTTTATACAGAAAAGAAGTTTAATTGGCTCACAGGTCTGCAGGTTTTACAGAAAGCAGGGTGTTGACATTAGTTTGACTTCTAGGGAGGCCTCAGGAAGCTTACAATCATGGAAGAAGGTGAAGGGGAGGAGGTTTGTCACATAGTGAAATGGGAACAAAAGAGAGAGGGAGTGGGGAGGTGCCACACATTATAGTCTTTCCACATATGTAGCCTTCCAAACTATGAGTACTTGGGAGTACAACAATTAGGCTTTCCTTTGCTATCCTATTTGACCACTCAAATTTACTGACCATTCTAAGTTTATTAAATTTGGAAGCTAATACCCCAGATATTGGAAGTTCTTTCGTAATATTTCTTATGTTAAAAGTTACCATAATATATTAGAAGCAAATAGTTTTCTATTTGATATACATGTATATAAAATTAAATATGGCATATAAGATATACATGTGTTTACATGTATGTTTAATACAATGGAATAAAGCTTCAGACCAGCAATGAACACATTTAATATCTATTAGCATAGAAAGCACTGTAATAAAAATCAGAATTAATAGCTTTTTGAGATAAATTTAATTATGGATCCATTTTAACCTGTTCTCTAATGGTTAAAATTAAGTAGTATTGCAGAGACAATGTAACTGAGAACAGAATGGACACTGGAAAAGGAAATTGCTGTGGGATTGAAACTTAATGTTAAGTAGACTTGAACTGAATCCTTAATGGTGACTTTTAAAAGCGCTGTTAATCTGTCAGCATGTAGATTGTATTTGTAGTATTTGCATGCACCTTCACAGTGTCCAGAACCTACCAAATGTTTTTCATTAAGACAAAAACCTCTTTTTCCGTTAAAAAAAAATGAGAGTGCTTGTTATGGCTTCAATCAACAAATATTAGAGAACACAAGCAAAACTTCTAAGGGATGTAAAGAAAATTAGACTTTGTCCCTGGCCCTGTTAGGGAGGTGAGTTATAAACATGAGTTAAGCAATCAGGAAAAGTATGCCAGAAGTCATTAAACCACAGGAGTCTTAACTGAAAATAAAGACTAATATTGAAAACAAAAATTCCTGGAAGTGAGGAAAGGTGGTTTGACTGGGGTGGCAGAAGTGGTGTGGCATTGAATCCCTGTGCAGAAGCTGGATTCCAGCTGGCTCTTGAAGAGTAAATACAATTTGTACATTTGGAGAGAAAAGGAATGCATATTTAATTCATGGGAGATAAAATGTTTAAGAAACTATTTTAGAGAACTAGAGAATTAGAATAATCTAGAAATAAGATTTGTACAGCCATCTCTCAACCAAAAAAGGGTCCGGGTGCACTGACATGAGCTGAGGTTTTCCAGGATGGAGCCCTGAAGGAAACAAGATACGATCTTTGACTATAAAACACAGAATCAAGGAATATCTCAAAAAATGGCGCCAAGAACAAAAACTAACAAAAGTCAAAGAGAGTAGCCCAGAAATGACCAACCATGTACTTTGGACATGGTTTTCCAGGCTCGTCTCTTTGGAGAGCAGGAATTAGATGGGCATGCAATAAGCAGAAGTTAGGAATTCTCCAGTGTGTTTACATATATAGTAAGGGATGCAATTATAGAGACCTGTCACCTCTTCTGTGGTTGGAGATGGAGCTGCTGAGGATATCATGCAGATTCCATTATAAATTTGGAATGTTAGTTTGGGACCAATTTATCAGGAATTGTGAATTTTAGGCTGGGGATAGTCATAAATTCTAATTTACTCTGGAGGCAGTGATGACCTCCTGGAAATTGGGGTAGAACTAACTGATGTAAGAAAACAATACATTTAAAAAGATGACATAGGAGGTTGTTTGTGTATTCAAGGTAAATGGTAGTAAGGATATTACCCAGAAATTTAGAAATAAGAATGGAAAAAATGAAAAAGATATGGGGCATTGGGAAAAAAAATAGCTATTAAGATTCAGTGATTATTTGACTTCCAAAAGTGAGATCAAGAAAATGAGTTGAATCAAAGACAATTCTGAGGACTCGAGAATAGTAACTGGGAGAATCTTCTGGGAGAGCAGGAATGTGAAGATTGCAATTCTTTGGGTTGGCGGGTGTTGAAAGTAAAGCATAAAGATAAAGTCGTTTACTAAATTTAACTAATCAAGAATTTGTGGCCAACTAAGATTCTTAGGCATTGCTACTTTATAAAGGTAAACTAAATCTATATTTGTTAACAAGTGTCAATTTGTTATGATTGGCTTAAGCATTTTATTTTGTTTTTCTTGCAAATTGACACAGTATTTTTTATTTGAGTCAGCATAAACTAGTTAAGCTCGACTAATGATTTTGACCTGGTTTCTTGGGAACAGATGCTATTTTACTTCTGTGTAGTATCCTTGGAGCTAGCTACCAGGATGGGAATGATCTTTTTGAAACTGAAGTTCGCCCAACATTGAAATTTCTTCAGGTTACAGGCCAGTTGTGGTCTGTCACAACTTTGAAACTTGTAGAGTAAGAAGAGAAAGAGGCACTAGGAAAAGATACAGCAAGACAGTTGCCAAGGAGGTGGGAGATAGGAAAAGAGACAGTAAAATATGATTTGAGAATTGTGTTTTATAAACTTCAATGTGTATACGAATCACCTGAGGGATTTTTTTGAAAGGCAAACTTTGTTTCAGTAGTTCCGTGGAAAGACCCAACATTCTGCGATTCTAGCATGCTCTCAGGAGATGCTAATGCTGTTGATCCTTGGACCACACTTTGAGTAGCAAGGCGCTAGCAATCAAAGGAGAAGAGTTTTAAACTAAAAAAGGTTTCAGTGCTGCATTCATTTACATTGCATTTTCAAACCCACTCTCCACCCTTTTCCACCTCGCAGCTGTCCAGGATGTTGCCCTTTATGGACTACAACAGTGGGGTTCTTTGCTCTAGCTTCCTGGTGGTTTGGGGCATTACATAAGACGCGTCAACTGAAACTGGAACGAGAATGTGATTGAGGACTTGGTATTTACCGTTTGTTTTGCTGTAACAGAACATACGAATTCCTAAAAATTACCACAGTGTGTAAAATCATGCAGTAAAAAAGCACCGATTTATGGGAAAATGGTATTGGGGCACAACACTCAAAAACTTTTTCTGTGACACACATATGCACAAAGATGGAAACCCAATAAAAGCTGCAGAACAGTTTTGTATATGTTAAATGCTTAAGAAATACTCATAAATATAACAATAAATACGGTACTTTACCTTGAAGAGCACCTGAAGTATGCTTGTGGATATTAGTAAGGTTGCAGATTGTGAGGTAATATAAGTGGTGAAAAAAATGTTATCTGAAATTCGAAGAAAAGTTGTAACATCAGATGTGAATGGATATGGATCAGACACACACAATGAACCGAGGTAGCAGGGAGATATTTGAGGTGAATATGTGTGTCTTTTGTGTATTTCTACCTAGTGTGGTTCAATTCTGCAATTTTGTTTCTTTCAAATACTTTGAAACTATTTCCCACATATGGATTTGTGCATAACAAAACATCAAACTTGCTAGGCGTGGTGGCTTACACCTGTAATCCCAGCACTTTGGGAGGCTGAGGCAGGTGGATCACCTGAGGTCGAGAGTTTGAGACCAGCTTGATCAACATGGAAAAACCCTGTCTCTACTAAAAATACAAAATTATCCAGGCTTGGTGGCACATGCATGTAATCCTCAGCTACTCAGGAGGCTGAGGCAGGAGAATTGCTTGAACCCAGGAGGCAGAGGTTGCAGTGAGCCGAGATCATTCCATTGCACTCCAGCCTGGGCAACAAGAGTGAAACTCCATCTCAAAAAAACTTAAAAACAAAAACAAAACAACAACAAAGAAAACATCAAATTTAGTTATATTTAAATTGTTCTGTAACATATCAACAGCACTGGAACAAATCTGCACTTAAACACTTTGATGCTGGTTTCTCCAGCACCCTACTTAGAGACATGACTCTTGTAGTATCCCTTCCAACAGCTACAGAAATCACCCCTAAGTTATGATAACCACCATTCACCTTGCCCTTCTGACCCAGGGGTTGTAACAGCTCCCTGCTATTTCTAACCTTGGATGATTTCATGATTGACTGTCAGTTTCACTTAACCTTGTCCACATCTTTGTAAATAGTTCCTGTAATGCATGCCCATCAATTGCCTATGCTGTCTGAGTTTGCCACATGGGTCTTTCCAGTCCCCAAACAATGTTCAAATGTGATTAGTGATGTGAAGAGATCAAGTAGCGCTAGGGCTTGGTATCAGCCTTTGAATTTAATTATTACTGATGTCCATTAATTGATATTTTAGTGAACTGCTTCTACACACAGTGGTCAGCCAGACCCATTAAAAAGTAAGTTAGATCAAGCCATACCCTCTCCTAAAACCTTATAATGGTTTCGTTTTACCCTTAGAGTAAAACCAGTGAAACGAATGGTACCCTCCATGGTGTACAGGACTCCACATAGCCTGGTTTCTTGCTGCATCTCTGTATTCGCCACATTTCAGGATCAATTATTTATTTTTCTCCCTTTGTTCCAGTAACACTGGCCTTGTACGATCTTTGAACATGCCAGGTGGTGTCTGCCTCAGGTCCTTTGCATCGACTCTTCCTTCTGTCTGGAACATACTCTCCAATATATTTGCATGGCTAACTCTTTCCTCTATAAGTATTTATTCAAGTGTAATCCTTTCAATGAAATTTATTTTGATCTTCCATTTAGAATTGCAACTCACTCCCGACAACTCATTGGCCCTCTTAACAAGCTCTATTTTTGTTTCCCACAGCACTGCCATGTTTTAACATGTGGTGCTATTTATTTACTTGTTTTTTAAAACTTTTTTGACTCTCAATACTAACTAGAATAAAAATTCTCAGAAGGCTGAAAATTTGGGGTTTAGTTTTTAAATAGGTATTTCCCAAACTATGAATGAACTGTCTGATATGTGAAGATGCCACTACTGATACAACACGTGCTTTGCATTTTCTTTTCAATAATGTAGACAGGTGTTTGCAGAGTTATCTTACCGGAAAGCATTTGAAGGCTGTTTTCTGAATGAAGAGTGCAATTTGTAACCGAGAACACGTTTTCTAAGTATGAAGGTACCTGACTTTTCTGACTGGATCAGACTATTCATTCTCTAAAAAAAACTAAGTGATACTGTCCAAATTAAAATATTTTCAACTTATACAAATATTACTTTAATTAAAAAGGAGAATACAAAATTACCACAGGTCTTTGGAAGTCATCCCAGAAGTCTAATGCCTGACCCCTCTAGGAATCTTGTCAACGTTACCCCTGAAGCTAATTACAGGTATTGATCGACTTACGTACGACCTATGCAACTTACGACCATTCGACTTTACGACCACTATCGCTAGCCACGACTGCTCGGCGTCTGGCAGCGCAAACGTTGCCCAGCTGGGCGTACGACAGTGCGGACCAGCTTCTGGCAGCACTACCATCTCCGCGCGCATATAGCCTACTCAACTTACGACCAAATCGTGTTACGGCAGTCTGCCGGAACCAATCGTGGCCGTAAGTCGAGCACTAGCTGTGTCTAGTTACAGCCTGAAAACACTTTAGGTTCTGCCTTATATTTTATTAGGTTTTAATTAGAAGTCATTTTTTGAATGAAAAAAAGCGTGCATCTTCCTGTTCAATATCCACGCCGGCACTATGGCAATAAGATAGCGCAATTTATTCAATTAAAACCAGGACTTCTTTTTGTGTTTAAGGTTCATTTCTATAAAGCTCTAAAACCTGAAAATTCTCCCTTGCAGTCTAAGCCACACCTAGCCTTACTTTTTGTCAGAACACAAATAGAATCTTGTCCACTTTTATTTATCTGTATTTTGCTAGAAACAGTTTGGTTTTACATTCTTATAATTATTACCAGCATCGTAAGTTCTTAAGAGACTTAAGGCCCACAAATGAATGAATGACTTCTAATGATACAGATAAATTATATTTCATACTTTGAAAGTTTAAAGGATGTACCTTTGTTTTTCTCTCAACATTCTTATCTTTAGCTAGAATAGATAAATTCTCCAAGGATTGGAGCTTTCATACATTTACACTTGTAAATAATAAAGTTTCATAAGAGCACCAGAACATCTCTTTCCTTATATTTCTATCTAAGAATAACTTTTATTAAACTTTTAGGACTAGTTTAAGACACATTTTATTAAGCTGAAGTCACTGAGTTAGGTATAAGATAAGGCTACTCTTTTTATTATGATGCAACTAATTCTATAAAATATTTAAATCAGGGATCTATTTCACTGTTCTTAATTGAATGGCTCAAAACAAAGACAACAGTAAAATTTCAATTTATGTATTTAAAAGAGCTTTTGTGAATGACAGTTATGTAAATTCTTGTAGAACATTAGTACAATGACATAAATCATAATATATATTCAATTAGTTTTTCATTCATTCAGTGTCTATAAAGCACTAATTATATGAAAGTATTGTAGTAAAATGACAACTGGCACTTTATACTACATTTTATGTTTTCACATTGGAAGACACATTAGTCCTAAAATTGGTAAATGACAGGCTTTGGACAACTGGATTACAGTTTTTGCTTTCTTATAATGAAAATCTTCCTTATATAGATGTCCAAAAATAAATACTATTCTCTGGTTGCCTATAGTATATTAATTTTGTCACACTGACTAAGAGGCTCAGCACTTGGAAAACAGAAATCTTACAGTTCTTCTGTATTCCTGAAGTGCCTAACTGAAGTGTTAGGCAAGGAGTGGAAACTAAATAAATGTGTTGAGTGATGTAAAATAATTCATGTAATCATGTGTATGTTTAGCGACAAGCTGATGAAGCATCTGTTAAGTTGAATTTTTGTTTATGCAGATATTTAGTTGCTCTTTATACATACTCTTAAGTTGAAAAAGTCTTTACTATAATCGTATAAACACTAAGTATAGACCAAATTATACACAACTCTTATCAAGGTTTTGCAAAAGTTTAATGTGGAAAAATTCGGAACTAGGAACTATTTTTCCAGGGATTGTTTTCTCTTTCAGGAAAATCAAATACCCGGACTCCATGGAAATCACTGCAGAATATAGAAGACAAAACAACAACAACAAAAAACGACACAACATAAATAAATCCAGTGACAATATTTTTAGACATTTACATTGAAAAAGAACAGAACAGTTATTGTCAGCTTAACCAGATAAAAAATGAGCATAGACACGACATGCAATAAAATAACTTAGTGTCTTCCTTACAGCTGGCCTACAGTGAGGCTTACAGATGGTAAGGTGCACTCTGAGGAAGGCATTGATGGTACCAGCATTAAGTGCAGATCAACAGATTCACTTCCTCCACCAATTTCCTGTTCTTGTGCAAAAAAAGAAAACACACATGAATGGGTGCAACATCTGTTGAATTGTTTTTAAGGTGCCAAAGTAGAATGGGGGTTTTCAGTTTAAGAATCAGGGTTGAAAAAAGAAATAAGGAGAAAAATGTGGTGCAAAATTAGGAAAGAAAATATTTACGTAAAGAAATCTTCATGAGAAATAGTGTAAATATCCTACTGAAGATACGTTGACAGGCAGCTTGACGGCATAGCTGATTGAAACAGGAGATTCTGGATTTTAAAAATACAGTGACAATTAAAAGCAACAGAAATTTGGTACAGTTGGGCTTTAGGGAAAACATAATTTTTTGTCACTCACGTTTCTGCTGCTTGCTGATTTATGGGGAGAGAGTGGCATTGAAGAAAAGGAAGGTAACAGCCAAACTGTCTGAGGTGAGAAAGATCTCATATAATGTTGCAATCACAGAAAGGTGTCAGGCAGCTGACCAAGGGTGATGACTTCTCATTCCCAAAAGTTAAGGAGGGTTTAATATCAACCATGGAGGCTCACTATAGAGAAATAGGAGCATAGAACATCAGTGGTGTGAGTAAAAGAAGCCTAGTGAAGAAGCCAACTGACATAATTGATAGGCTAATCTGAATATCTATCTATCTATCTTTCTATCTCAGACTAGGAATATTAATTAAATCTATGTTCAATACAGAATATTGAATATGGATTATTACCAATAAATAATTCCTTGGCTTCCTAATTCTGTTGGTTAGGATCTTCCTGCCTCAGCCTCTTAAGTAGCTAGGACCACCACACTAAGTAATTTAAAAAAATGTTTTTGTAGAGTCAGGGTCTCACTATGTTTCCCAGTCTGGGCTTGATCTTCTGGCCTCACGAGATCCTCCTGCCTTGGACTTTCAAAGCACTAGGATTACTGACATAAACCACCATACCTAGCCTATTATTGTTAAATTTTGACTTTAAAATGGAGAAAATATAAATATTTATAAAAGTAATAAATATTAAAATATATTTATATAAATATTTATCACTAAGCAATTGGTCAAATTGCAGTTGATCTCTTCAAGAGAATATATAAACAATTTATTATATGCAACCATGTAAAAGATAAGAAGAAGATAAGTACTTATGTGAAATTACCTGGATCTTGATCAAGTCCTTGTAACCAGTGTGTGCCTAGATCACACACTTGTAACCAGTGTGTGACTACTGCCCATGTTTGCTCAAGGATCTAAGGCTCTACAAGTAGCAGGTGACAAGGTCAGCCAGTCTTCTGCCTTCCCTTCAGGGTGACAAGTTCTCCTTGGTCGTGAGAAGGCCCAGAGATGCCTGCCAGAAGCCAGGGCCTGGAGTCAGAAACCTTAGGAAATATACCTGGTGCTTTATTCTGCTACAGACGAACTGGCACGGAAACCACAAAACAAAGTTGTTTCTACGATTCCTTGTCCTTTCCACAGGCAGAGGAGTTTCTCTCCACAGCCACATGAATGAGGCATGAATGTGTCTTCTGCCAGGGAAGGAAAAATGCTGCTTTTTCTCACTTTTTCCAGTGTAGAAACCACGAATTGAAAGGAAATTGTCTCTGTACTTAGTGTCAAGTGGATTGCAGGAAGATTGCTGTTGAGTATCTTTCTTTCTGCTTAGAGTTCTTCCACTTCTCTGTGGCCTCAGGAACTGTCTTATCTTTGTATTTGAATTCTGGTATGTTCCTGGTGTTAATCTCAGCAATGTATAATTGTTTTCAGTTTTCTGTGGAGGGTAGTGAAGCCAGCTTGCTCCTATGTTGACATTTCAGAACTTGAAGATAGCACCTACTTTAGACAAAAGCTAACCAAAGGCAGCAGGAGTATTAATGGTAAGATTTTTCTTTTTAAAGCATCACTAGGAACAAAAAGGATAATTCCTTATTAATAAACAGGAACAATGCATCACAAAGATATTATGATCCTGAAAACTTATGTACTTTAAAACCTAACCTCAGGGTAAATGATATATAATGAACAGAAATAGGACAATAATGAATACATTCCAAATCTTAATGGGTAATTTTAAAATACTTCTTTTTGACAACGAATGATAAAGCAGACAAAAACAATTATTGGGGATAATAAAAATTTAAATAACATAATAAGTTGGATTTGATGAATATATAAAACCTTGCATTCATAAAAAATGTTCACTCATTTCCAGCACATGTAGAGAATTTATCAAAATGACCACATAATAGAACCCCAAATAAGTATATGCAAAATTATCATTTTCCATTCTTTGTTTTATAACCTCAATGCAGTAAATTTAGAAATCGGAGAAAGAAGGAAATTGCAATGCCTATAATTTTGGAATGTAAAGCAAACAAAAACTCAGCACTTTGGTAAAAACTCCTAAACCAAAAAAACTATACTATGAATTATAAGTAATTATTGTAGGGAAAGAAAAGTTTTTTTTGTCACCCATTATAACGTTCATGGTGAAGGCATGTATAACCAAAGACAGATTAACAAAACATACATGCAAATATATTTAATTACAAAGTTACAAACAAATTTGTGTAATGTAAATTTTATGTAATATAGTTTTCATAAGAAAATGAAGTCCCAAAGAAGTAGAAACCTGTGTATTTTTATGCTTACATTTGATGAAGAGTGAGCAGTCATGGAAAAATATGGTTGAACAAATAGTGTGTGACTAATGGCAATAAATGAAGGGAAACTTAGTAATGCCTATTTGTTCAGATTATTTTCTGTGCTCCATTGTCTTCAAAATTAAAGATGTTCCTTTCCTCATGTGAGGGTCCTATGCCCGACTTCAGGGAGAGGTTAGAAAATTCTTTCTGGTTTTATGGCCTGTTTCAGGGAAGACAGGTGGGAGAAGGTCGAAGAGACCCTTTTGCTTCTTCAGTTTTCTCAAAAGTTTTTAGCTTAAAATAGTATCCCAAAGTGCCTTATCTAGATTAGCATGTTCCAAGCCCCATCATTAGAATTAAATGATATGGGAAATGAAAAACTTGTAAAATAAAAAACATGGGCCGGGCGCAGTGGCTCACGCCTGTAATCCCAGCACTTTGGGAGGCCGAGGCGGATGGATCATGAGATCAAGAGATCAAGACCATCCTGGTCAACATGGTGAAACCCCGTCTCTACTAAAACTACAAAAACTAGCTGGGCACGGTGGTGCGTGCCTGTAATCCCAGCTACTCAGGAGGCTGAGGCAGGAGAATTGCCTGAACCCAGGAGGCGGAGGTTGCAGTGAGCCGAGATCGCGCCATTGCACTCCAGCCTGGGTAACAAGAGTGAAACTCTGTCTCAAAAATAAATAAATAAATAAATAAATAAATAAAAAACATGACACTTTTTATATTTAAATTTATGTATTAAAAACAATTTATGATTAGAAAACACAAATAAAGAAACAAAAATATTCAACCTACAAGTTTGGAAAATTAAAAATGACGAAGAGCTAAATAAGTAGAAGAAATGAGGTAAAAGAGATGTTAATAAAATAGAAAAGGAAGATGGAGAGGTTTTACAAAACCAAACCAAAAGATTTAAAACAGAACAGGCAAATAACCTGGTAAGATTTATCAAAGAAAAAAGAGAAAGAGCATAACCGGACAATATTAGGAAGGGAAAAAAGGACAGAACCACAGATAGTGTAGAAATTTTAAAAATCTTGCAGTGGCAAAAACATTTATAAAATGAACAATTTTTAAAATAAATTTAAATTAAGAAAAGTGAATCACAAACAAAGGAAAAGCCTACTGGACCTATAATCATTAAATAAATTGAATTAGTAGTTTAAAATGCAGTCAGTTGTCATTATTCATAAGAGTATGGCCTAATAAGTCACCACAAACATTGAATTAGCAAATACAAACCACTGCTCTTAGTGGAAATAAAAGGATAGGTTTTGGTGAGCCTCGGTCACATTTTTACCACCTGATCAATGAATGCCTTGTTTTACATGTATTTCTGTTTAAAGACACAGTTATTTAATACATATTGTTAATTATTTAGCATTGACCTCAGAGCCAATAACGCTGTAACATGCCTGGACTAAACACATTTTCTCCATTAGGCACATTTTAGTCTTTTCATGCTTGGCGACCCTAGCCAGAACTTCAGTACTACACTTAGGGGTCATTTAAAATAACCCAAATCATCAACTAAAAGCACAAAAATGAGAAAAACGTGGCACTAAATAGACTACAAAAAGGACACTTGTTTACAGGGTTAAAATATGGAGGCAGAAATTCATTTTGTTTGACCTCAGGTGGGACCATGTGTTGGGATGCTCAAATCTTTCACTGCTCTGCCAATTTTTGTGAATACTGCAGAAACACTCGAGTATTGATTTGGGGATTATAAACAAGTTTTAGTGAGTAGGCAAATTCGCAGATCCAGAATATAGTAATAAAGAGATAAGCTGTATATCCAAATAACTACATAGCTTAATCTCTATCCATAGGAAGGTTTCATAATTTTTAAAAATTGGTGATCCCTATCTCTTTTTTTTCAAGTAGAGATGGGTTTTCACCATGTTGGCTAGGCTGGTCTTGAACTCCTAACCTCAAGTGATCTGCATGCCTCAGCCTCTCAAACTGCTGGGATTACAGACATGAGCCACCGAGCCCAGCTGGAAGAGAAAAAATGGAAAAGTATCTAATATATAACCTTGATAATAAACTAGAAAAGAAAGAAAAGTTGCAGCATAATTCACTTAATAACATACATGGCAAATTCTAAATAAAGTTTTAACAAACCAAATCAGAAAATTATTTAAATTACCAAGTAGGTATGAAAAGATAGTCTAATTGTTGAATATAATAAAATGATTCTGAGGGTAAAAAAAAAAAAAAGTCTTTCCTACTCTCTCGTGCTTACTCAATACAGCACAGAACACTTCTGTGGCCAGACGTGTGAAGATTTTTCCCCACACACCAAGCAAGTCTCTAGCAGATGCCAGCTGGGTGTCCTATAATTCAATTCAATTCTGACACTGTCTGCCAAGAAATTGTATTAGATCCCACAGATTAAGAACTCAGTCTCAAAAGACTTTGCCATACCTCAGATGCCAATCACAAGCCTCAGGTTGTGAGCCATGCTTCTGCTACATGTAGGAGTCTGCAGCAATCTCAATTCTTGCATCCTCAGAAGAAATTTGACTTGGGAGTATAAGGCAGAAGGAGAGACTGAGGCAAGTTTTAGTGCACGAGTGAACGTTGATTAAGAAGTTTTGAAGCAGGAATGAGAGGAAGTAAAGCACACTTGGAAGAGGGCCAAGCAGGTGACTTGAGAGATCAAGAGCATGGCTTCACTTTTGAACTTGGGATTTTATATGTTGGCATACTTCCAGAGTCTAGTGTCCCTTCTCTCCCAATTCTTCCCCTGGGGTGGACAGTCCGCACGCACAGTCGCTAGCCAGTGCTTGGGAGGGGAACCGCATGCAGTGTGATTTCTGGAGTTGTACACATCCTCACTTGAGGCATTCTTCCTTTACCAGCCGAATGCTTCTAGAAGGTCATAAACAGTTAAACTCCATCATTCTGCCTCTTAGTGAGAATGCAAGAGCCCATTTGCCCAACTCTTGAGAGCTTATCAGGAAACTGCTGATCACCAGCGTCAGGGTTTTTCTCGTGTGTGTGTGGGGTGTGTGTGTGTGTGTGTGTGTGGAGAAGGAACTTTATTGGGTGCTGGGGATTCAGATGAGATCCATGAGGATGTCGTCCTCCATGACACTGGGCTGCAGGCCCGGCTGGGGGACCGGGCCCCGGGGACCCCCGCTCAGCAGCATCTGACCTGGCAGTGGAGCCTGTGGGGGAAGCAGTGCGGGCCAGGACTGGGTGGGTGGTGGATGCAAGAGTGGGGGCCCCAGCTGGGGCTGCCCTAGGCCCTGGTGCGGTGGGGGCAGCAGCGCAGGAGCCCCTGGTGGCTAGAGGTGGTGGAGGGAGTCCTAGGGTGGGGGCCTCCCTCCTTTGAAAACTGCCTTTCCCTGGCTCTGGCTGCAACCAATTATTATTTCAGAAGAGTCAGTTTAATAATTACCTGATCATCATCTGATGACTGCCTGACGTTCCTGGTGCGTGTGTGGGTTCGGGGGTCGGGCGAAGTCCTCTCCTGCTCTGCTCATATCTGACTGCTACCAACTGTAGCATTTCTGACCAACTACTTTGGGGCTTTCACAATCCACTCTTTGGGCTTGATTTTTGAGACGACACCTCACAGGATGCAGGGAAACACTGTACTTAAGTCAACAGTTTGTTAGTAAAGGATACAGATGAACAGACAGATGGAGGAAAGGCAAAAAGCAAGGCATGTGGGCAAGGGCACAGAGCTTCCATGCCTTCTCCACGCACTCCGCCATCCAGGCATCATATGTGTTCAGCAATCCAGAAACTCTCTAAACCCTGTTCTTTTGAGTTTTTAGGGAAGCTTCGTTACATAGGCATGATTGATTACATTATTGGCCATTGGTGATAAACTCAACCTTGTGAGTAGGCCGAGCTGAAAGTTCCAACCTTCTAACAAAGTGGTTGGTTCTCCTGGCAACCAGCCCCCGTCCTATGGCTATCCAGGAGCCCCTAGCTGCCAGTCATCTCATTAGCATGCAAAAAAGACAAAATCACGTTGGAAATTCTGTCTTTTAGAAGTTGTGTGCCAGGAAACAGGGATTAAGAACAAATATAAATACGCTTTTATAAATCACAATATCACAATGGTTTCCTCTGTTAACAGATTAAAGAAGAAACCCCATGCCCTTCCCTCAACACTTTAGAGAAATAAAAACTTTAGAGAAATAAATAAAATAAAACACTTTAGATAAATAAATACAAACATATTTTATGTGGAACCAAGAAGCCTGTATAGCCAAGGAAATCCTAAGCAAAAAGAACAAAAACTCGACACTTATTTTTTTTTAACCAAGCACAACCCTGCCTTTTGCTGCCATATGAGTTTTGCTGCATGTAAAACTTCTCAGTTTTACATGCATCCAAATAATCTAGCAAACTTTTTAAAATACAGATTGCTCTGCCCCAACCCCAGCATTTTTGCTTCAGTAGATCAGGGAAGAGGTCAGAGATTCTCCATTTGTAACAAGTTCCCAATTGAAGCTGTTGCTGCTGGTCCAGGGACTACATTTTGAGAATCGCTGTTATAGGCATGTACGCTCAGCATAATCAGTTTTCTGATTTTTAAAGAGAAATCAGAATGTAAAATATCCAGTTCTTAAAAAAACGTTAAGTAATCGAAATTAATCATATTTGACAGCAATATCTGATGTGTATATATCCCTTAAAAATTTAGGGATGTTTTGTGGTTTGTAATTTCCCCTCCCACTTACCTCTACCTGAGTTTATATTGCTATTGAAGTCCTCCAGAGCTATTATCTCCTTCATATTTAATCATCAACTGTTTTATAATCATCACTTTCATGTGTAATTGGTCCCACTTCAATTAGAGTAGGCTTCCAACAGAATTTTACCTGCTTTGAACCATGCACTGTTTTTATATAATGTGCTTTTGTCTGTCTTTCTGGAACAGAACACATAATAGTTTTTCAACAGAGAAAAATATTCTTTTGATGTAGATTTTTGCTCAATGGAATTAATGCTTTTTCGTTTTTATTCAGAGTAGAAAAATCTTACATATTAGAAGTGGAAAATAATTCCATGTGCATACAGCTAAAATTTTCAGTTATTTATGTAGGAGATCACGAGCAAGAATATAAGCATGTTAAAATGAGGAAGCTTGATCAGTGCATTAATTATTTTTGGAGATGGGGGTCTCACTGTGTTTCCCAGGCTGGCCTTTAACTCCTGGTGGGCTCAAGTGATTCTTCCACCTCGGCCTCCAAAATGGCTGGGACTGCAGGCATGTGCCACCACATCTGGATAACAATCTTTTTTAGAAGTTGAATATAAATAGATTATATCATATGTTCATTATTTTTCCATGTCTTTATTGTAGACTTGTGGTTCCTGGCATCCAGGAATAGCTTTTAGCATCACATATAAGGATTCTTTAGTGATATAATGGGTTTTATTCCAGACCAACAAAATAAAGCAAAATCACAATAAAGCAAATCACAGATTTTTGGTATCCCGGTGCATATAAAAGTTATACTTACACTATTCTGTAGTCTATTAAGCATGCAATAGCATCATGTCTGAAAAATGTGTGTACCTAAATTAAAACTTTATTGATAAACATTGCTATTGATCATCTGAGCCTTCAGTAAGTTCTAATGCTTTTGATGGTGGAGGGTCTTGCCTCAATGTTGATGGTGTTGATGGCTGCTGACGGATCAGGGTGGTGGTTGCTAAACTTGAGGTGGCTATGGCAATTTCTTAACAGCGAAGTTTGCTGCATTGATTGACTCTTCTTTTCAGAAAAGATTTCTCTGTAGCATGTGATGCTATTTGATAGCATTTTACCCACAGTGGAACTTTTTCAAAATTCCATGTTTATGGAATATTCTAATTCCTTTATTGTTACTTCAACAATGTTCAAAGCATTTTTACTAGGAGTAGATTCCATTTCAAGAATACACTTTCTTTTCTCATTCATAAGAAGCAATTCCTTACTCATCCAAGTTTTATCATGAGATTGCAGCAATTCAGTCACATCTTCAGGGTCCACTTTTAATTCTAGTTCTCTTGCTATTTTTACCAGATTTACAATTACTTCCTCCTTGAAAGTCTCGAACTTCTGAAAATTAGCCATGAGGGTTTGAATCAACTTTTTCCAAACTCTTATTAATGTTGACTTTTTTTTTTCTTTTGAGGTGGAGTCTCGCTCTGTAGCCCAGGCTGGAGTGCAGTGGCATGGTCTCGGTTCACTGCAACTTCTGCCTCCTGGGTCCCAGTTCAAGCAATTCTCCTACCTCAACCTCCCAAGCAGCTGGGATTACAGGCACGAGCCACCATGCCCAGCTAATTTTTGTATTTTTTAGTAGAGACGGGGTTTCACCATGTTGGCCAGTCTGGTCTTGAACTCCTGCCCTCATGATCCACCCGCCTCGACCTCCCAAAGTGCTGGGATTATAGGCGTGAGCCACTGCGTCTGGCCTAATGTTGATATTTTATCCTCCTCCCATGAATCACAAACGTTCTTACTGGCATCCGGAATGATGAATTCTTTCCAGAAGGTTTTCAATTTACTTTTTCCAGATCCATCAGACACCCCTGTAGCCTTATGAACTGTACTTCTTAAATAATGAGACTTGGCCAGGTGCAGTGGCTTCTGCCTGTAATCCCAGCCCAGGAATTTGAGAACTGCCTGGGCAACATAGAGCCTGCCTATACAAAAGTAATAAAATATAAAAAGTAAGACTTGAAAGTTGAAATTACTTTGTCTTCCTTGGGTTGCAAAATGGATACTGTATAAGTAGACATGGACACAGCATTGACCTTGTGCGTCCCCATTGGAGCTCTTAAGTGTCTAGGTGCATTGTCGATTAACAATATTTTGAAGAAATTTTTTTCTGAGCATTAGGTGTCAGTAGTAGGTTTAACATACTCTGTAAACCATGCTATAAACAAATGTGTTGTCACTCAGGTTTTCTTTTTCCATTTATAGAGCACAAATAGGGTAGATTCAGCATAATTCTTTTTTTTTTGAGACAGAGTTTCACTCTTGTTACCCAGGCTGGAGTGCAATGGCGCGATCTCGGCTTACCGCAACCTCCGCCTCCTGGGTTCAGGCAATTCTCCTGCCTGAGCCTCCTGAGTAGCTGGGACTACAGGCACGCGCCACCATGCCCAGCTGATTTTTTGTAGTTTTAGTAGAGACGGCGTTTCACCATGTTGACCAGGATGGTCTCGATCTCTTGACCTCGTGATCCACCCACCTCGGCCTCCCAAAGTGCTGGGATTACAGGCGTGAGCCACCGCGCCCAGCCTCAGCATAATTCTTAAAGGCCTTTGTGTTTTTGCAAGTAACTGAGCATTGGCTTTAACTTAAAGTCACCATCTGCATTAGCCCCTAACAAGAGAGTCAGTCTATCCTTTGAAGCTTTGAAGCCAAGCATTGACTTCTCCTCTCTAGCTATGAAAGTCCTAGACGGCATCTTTTGTAATAGAAGTCAGTTTCATATATGTTGAAGGTCTGTCATTTAGTGTAGCCACCGTCATGAATGACCTGAGCTAGATCTTCTGGGTAACGTGCTGCAGTGTTTACATCACTGCTTGCTGCTGCTTCACCTTGCTCTTTTATGTTAAGGAGATTGCCCCTTTCCTTTAGCCTCATGAACCAACCTCTACTAGTTTCCAGTTTTTCTTCTGCAGCTTCCTTGTCCACCTCAGCCTGCATAGGACTGAAGAGAGTTAGGACCTTGCTCTGGATTCGAATTTGACTTAAGGGAATGTTGTGGCAGGTTTAATCTTCTTTTCATACCACTGAAACTTTCTCCATATCAGCAATAAAGTTGTTTTCCTTTTTTTAAAAAAAAAATCATTTGTGTATTTACTGGCATAACACTAAATTTCCTTTAAGAATCTTTTCTTTGCATTTACAAATTGATTAACTGGACAAGAGGACTAGCTTTTGGCTTATCTCAGTTTTCAACACACCTTCTTCACTAAGACTAATCATTTCTACCTTTTGATTTAAAGTGAGAGACATCTGATTCTTTTTTTCACTTCAACTTGGGTTATTAATGGGCCTAATGTCAATCCTGTTATATCTCATGGAATAGGGAGGCCCAAGAGAGGAAAAGAGGAAGGGAATGATCAGTGGAGGAATCAGAACACACACAACTTTTATCTGTTAAGTTTGCTGTCTCATAATGGTGCAGTTTGTGGTGATCCAAAACACAACAGTGACTTCAAAAATCAATGACCATAGACCACTGATTATAGACTACCATAACAGAATCATTTCAAAAAGTTTCAAACATTGCAAGAATTACCAAAATGGGATAAAGAAACACAAAGTGAATACATGGTGTTGAAAAAAATGCCCCCAGTTGACTTTCTCAATGCAGAGTTGCCACAAACTTTCCATTTGTAAAAGATGCAATATCTGCAAAGTGTGGTAAAGCAGAATGTAATAAAACGAGGAATTCCTATATTTAAGTAGGATAACCAGGGAGAAAATATGAAAGCCTTTTTGTTCTTTGGCAACATGTAAGTTGATTTTTATATAATTGTTTTTGTTCTGAAGATATTATCATCAACGCATATGTAAACATATTTCATGCTTAAATGAATATTTAAAAGGAAATAGTGGGACTTGTATGTTTGTGTTTCCAGAAATTTTCACAAGTGCAAGTAAGTACTTTGCTTTCAATTTGGTATTTTACTTTTTTAAAAAAACAGTGGGTAATGTTAGGTACCAGTAAGTGATTGATAGATGACAGAAATGTCCCACTCTGTACTTGAAGCAGGGTCAAGGGCATAGCTGCACAAGGGTGTCAGGGGAGGCCCCAGACCAGCCTCCAAAATGAGCCTTACATTGAAGAAATTATTTCTACAGTCCGGAAATCTTATACAATATGATAGAAAATATTATATATCACTTAACAATAGGGATACATTCTGAGAAACGTGTCATTAGGTGATTTTATTATTGTGCACACATCTTACACTTTCTTACACAAATCTAGGTGGTATAGCCTACTGCTCCTAGGCTGAAAACCTGTACAGCATCTGATTATAACGAACACTGTAGATAGTCATAAGACAATGGTAAGTGTTTGTGTATCTAAACATAGAAAATGTACAGTAAAATATGGTATAATAGATTAAAGATGGTATACCTGCATAGAACACTTACTGTGAATGGGGCATACAGGAACAGAAGTTGCTCTGGGTAAGTCAGTGAGTGGGTGGTGAGTGTGAAGGCCTCAGACCTAACTGTACACTAATATAGCCTTTATAAACATGTACATTTAGGCTACACCAAATTTATAGAAAATATTTTTATTTAATAATAAATTAGGCTTAGTTTACTGTAAACTTTTCCTCTATAAACTTTTAAATTATCTTAGTTTTTGACTCATAATAGCACTTAAAACACAAACACGTCGTACAACTGTACAAAAATATGTTCTTTCTTGATATCCTTACTCTATAAGCTCTATTTAGAACATTTTTATTTTCTATTTTATTTTACCTTTTACTTTTTTGTTGCAAAGTAAGGCACAGAGGCACACATTAGCCTAGGCCTATACAGAATCAGGATTAGCAAGACATCAGGAAGAAATTATGATCTTGTGAGAACACTGCTGCATATGCGGTTTGTCACTGACCAAAGTGTTGCATTTCTTTATAACGTAATATTTTTCTGCTAAGGTGCATAAACAATAAATTTTCAAGTAAAATGTTGGTAGTTTCAGAAAAAAAAAGTGGATTAGTCACTAGTTTAAATTGAGGGTGATCTTTTTCACTGGCGCTGAATAAAACATATTTTTTTTAAAAAATAATTTACTTTCTCCACAAAGAGAAGCAATTGAAAGCAGATGTGAGAAATAAGCTGGATAATAACATTTGTAATGAAAAAATTACTTTCATCTCCCTCAGCTTTTCTTAAGGATGAGTTTTCAAAATACAAACTGGAAAGAGAAGTGATTTTGAATTTTTTTATAGAATCAATCTTTTACACATTCAAAAGATTTATTTTGGTCTCTAATAATTAGGGGAAACCACACTCATTGCATGGACTGCTGTAAGTTCTCAACTGTCATTTAGACTTTTTGTACTTGACTGCAGTTCTTTATCCATGGGATGATTTTTAAGTAACATTCATCATGACCTTAACTTCTTTTCCTCAGTTCCCTTTGAAGTTCAGTTATTAATTTTATTCCCCTTCCACCACCAAGGAACTCTAACCTTCAGTTTTATGTTCTCTTTCTATTCACACATTTCTAGGTATGCTTGGAGTTCTTTTTTGATATCTTTTTAATTTCTGGATCACATCAGTTTTATTCTGACAGATGCAGCCTCTAAAATAAGCTGTGTGATGCACTCAAACCTAAAATAAACCATTATTTCAGGGTTAGGTGCGTCATACCTGCAAATAACCTCATTTATCTAGAGAAATGTATTTAATGCTTATTGTATAAATACCAGTGTTTCAGCGTGATCTATAATACCATCTGCCACTTCTTTTTGTCCAATACATAATTCAATCTCTTATTCCAGTTTTTGAGATAGGGAGTTCTTGCATATATCTCTATATACCGTGACAAGAATCCAGACATATTATGAAAATATATTAAACATTATCCAAGATAAAATTTTAATGCAAGTTGAATGAAGTGCTATCTTTGTTGCTAAGCTATGCATTAAAGTAAGCTTATATCATTGGCATCTTTCACCAACTTCATTTAAAGTATATTATTTTAAATGCAACGTTCTGGAAAGTAGAAAAGTAACTGCTATTTCAATTAGTGGACCGTTGTCTCTGGTTATGACCCAGAATGCTCTACTGCAGAAACAGGAAAATAAAAACACAAAGTGGTAGCATGTAGCCGAAAAAGCAGCATTTTTGTTTTCCTCACATGCTGCCTGAAAAACTTTTTGCCTGAATTAGAATAGAGCCTTAGACTGATATTCGCAGGGATGCAGATCCCAAATATATGTCAGTAAAAGTTCAGATTATCAAATATTTGTTGAGTGAATATGAGGTGCCAGGCACGATGCTAGGTTGAGGACCCTGAAAAAGATCGGACCCCCGGTGTTCATGTTCTTTGTGACATGTTCATGTTCTAAGAGGAACATGATGGAGAACTAGGGTCAGTGCCATGGCGGAAGAGATCCTGGGGGCGTGATGCTGAGAGAGGTGCCTAATTGAGCCGCTGGAAAGGAGGCTCTGGGGAAAGCTTTCCAACGTTTACTGGCACTCCGTTTTGAAGAATGAGTAGGAGTTAATTGTTTAGGTCGTTTTCACATTGCCTATCTCCAAGTAGTTTTAAGAAGAATGATATTTTGAAATTATCTTGTCATGCTTAATTCTGTAGGTTTGACAGTTTGTATTTCTTTTTTCCATCTTATGTACATGCATTCACACTTACAAGTTTGTTTTTTTAATGTGTGGCTTTATTATCAGATTTATTGGTAAAATTATATTGATGTGTATGTATGTATGAGAATAGGTGGTAGGAAGTATGTATTCATCACTTAAATGTAAATAAAATTTATCTTCTAAAGCACAATTATATATTTTTTATTTCTTTTTCTTTTCTTTTCTTTTTTTTCTTTTCTTTTTTTTTTTTTTTTTTTTTTTTTTTTTTTTTTTTTTTTTTTTTTTTTTTTTTGAGGCCAGATATTGCTCTGTGGTCCAGGCTGGAGTTCAGTGGTACAATCATGGCTCACTGTAACCTTGAACTCCTGGGCACAAAAATCCTCCTGCCTCAGTGTTCCAAATAGCTGGGATTACAGGCGTGTGCCACCAAGCTGGACTAGTTTTTCTTTTCCTTTTTTTGGAAGAGATGAGGGCTAAGTTTCCCAGGCTGGTCTTGAGCTTCTGGCCTGAAGCAGTGCTCCTTCCTTGGCTTCCCAAAGTGCTGATTACAGGCGTGAGTCACCATGCCTGGCCCAAGAACATAATTATACATTTCTCATCACACATTCTCTCTAAACACAAAGAACACATGGTCTTAAACATGATACAGAAACAGACAGTTCTTCTGGCTGTGATCTGTATTTATTTTGAACACATTATCTCATTATATGGCAGATTCTTCATTGTATCAAACATCCCTGAAGTGAAATGAAGAAAAGAATGCATTCTTGCTTCACAGCGCATTTTCTAGGGGAGAAATAACTTTATATTCTATCCTGGAAACATTTCTATTCTGCAATTTTGAAGAGAAGATAATTATTACCTTTGCACATGTATCTTTTTGTCTGATAATGAGATGCATATTTTATAAATATTCATGTTGCTATAAACCAGGTTGGTCTTAGATGGAATAGGCAAGGCCTAACTTTGGCTGTTAATTTAATTTCATCACACATAGAATAAAATATCTTAAGAGACTGTTTTAATAAATATGGTACATAATCCTAGAGGAAAAGATCTCTTTAGCGAGCTGCTTGATTGTCTTCTTTGAGAAGAGCCTCTGGCAGTTTAATAGGAATAGGTAAAGATTTATGAACAGTGACTACAGTTTCTCCCATTTATTCCTGAATGACTTTCTATTGATTCTTTTTTATAGATCTATCTTTCTAAGTAATAAGTAAGTCAACATGGTCATCATAGGCTATAATGTTCAATACTTTTCTTCACCGTATTTTTTTTTTTGCTTATTTATGTTATGATATACTTCAAACTAACAAAAATATTTCTCAAAAGATTTCTTTTTTGGATCTGCTATGCAATCTAACAAAGAAAGCATTAAAATACAGATGAAATGCTTTTATGCATGGCACCATAATTTCATTGCATCAGGTGCTTTTTAAAAATACTTTTACCACTTAAATGTGTATTGCTAAATAACATACATTATTTTGCATATAATATATATAATATATTATTTTTATATATTATATATAAAATATATATTATATATATTTATTTATATATGTTATATATATTATATAAATTTATTCATATATAATATATATTTATATATATTATATGTTATATTTATTTTATATATAACATATCATATATATTTATTTTCTATATAATATATAATATTTATCATATATAAAATATATTAAACATATATAAATATATTACATATAAATATATTTATATATAATATATATAAAATTTATATATTATATATAATATTTATATATAATATATATTATATATAAGTTATACATTTATATATAATGTATATTATGTATAAATATATATTTATAGGTCATATATAAATATATTTATCTATATTTATATATAATACATAATATATTTATTAATAATATATTTATATATGACCTATAAATATATTCTTATGTATTTATTATATATAGTAATCTATTATATATTAATTATTGTATTATTATGTAATAATTATATCACATATTATATTATATATAAATATATTATATATATTATACAATATAATATATATAATATATATAAAATATATATTATACAATACAATATATATTATATATATTTATTTTATATATTATAAATATATATTATATATAAATGTATATTATATGTAATATATTTTATATGATATGTATATATATATACACTTATATATTACATATAATAGATATTTATTGTATACGTTATATATAATATACATATTTATATAATATATAAAATATAAAATATATATAATTTCTAAAATATATAAAAAATATATATTATATATTATATATAAAATATATAAAATCATTATATATTATATTTTTTATATATAATATATAAAATATAATAATTATATATATAATATGATTATATATAAAAATATATAAAATATTATATATTATGTATATTTGTATATATAATATAAAATCTATCATATTATATATAAAATATATATATTCGATATTATATATAAAATATATAATATTCAAATTATATATAATATGCAAAACAATTATATACATATTTGACCACTTAAATGTGTATCACTAAATAATATACATTATTTTGCATATAATGTATTATTTTTATGTATAATTATATATAAAATATTTTATATATAAAACACATATATTATTTTGCATATTTTATATAATATGCAAATTATATATTATATGCAAAATAATAATATATATTTTACCACTTAAATGTGTATTGCTAAAGAATATATATTATTATTTTACCTATTATTTATATGCAAAATATATATTATACATTGTATAATATAAATATAAATAATATAAATATATATTATTTTGCATATTATATATGCAAATTATATGCATATATATAATATATATGCATATATATGCATATATATTATATATATGCAAAATAATAATGTATATTATTTAGCAATACACATTTAAGTAGTAAAATTATATATATATCTCCTGGCAACCTATTTTTTTTTATGTAACATTGTGTTTTTGATTATTTTTCCCATATTGATATGTGCAGTTCTACTTCATTTTCATTGCTGTATAATATTCCATTGCATGACTTTACCACAGTTTGTCCATTCTCACGTTAATAGACTGAGATTGTTTTCTAGTTTTTCTATTGCAAACAAAGCTACTATGAACATTTTTGTACTTGTCTCCTTGTGCGTGTACATAAGACTTTTCTAGGTCATATCACATAACAGTGAAATTGTTAGTTCTGGACCTATGTGGCTTTAAAATTTTACAAAATATTGGCTGTTCGACCTCTAAAATCTCTTGTAACAACTTCCACTTCCACCAGCAGTCTCAACACCATCACTAACGCTTGGTAAGACTTTTTACTTTTTGTCAGTCTCGAGAGTGTACAATGGAATATGAATTATTAGTTGCTTCACCTGGTAGAATGCAAGAGAGAAGTAGTCGTGCAAGTTTTGTGTGAGTTCTGTCTCAAGAAGACCTGATATATTTGACTTTTGTAATTGAGAGTCCTGAGCCACCATGGAAGAAACTACTGCTAGACAGACCATGTAAAGACGTCACATAGTGGGGCGACACCCAGAATCACTTAAAGAGATAGAACAGGCCAGTCACATCAGCAATGCAGCTGATTCAGCCCTCATTAACCCAGCAGAAGATTGCAGCCACAATAGTGACACCTGACAGGACCAGCAGAAGGGTCAGCTGAGTCTAGCCCACACTGCAGGTATGTGAGCAAATAAAATGATTGATGTTTTTAAGCTAACTCCTAAATTTTGGAGTACTTTTTAACATAGGAATAAATACCTGAAACATCAATTTAAAAAAAAATCTTTTGATGAACAGTTTTTCTTTACTTTTAATGTTGTCAAATGTATCAATTTATTTTTCCCTGAAGCTTGTACCTTTTGTGTATGAAAGCTTCACAACTCAAAGATCATTAGGATATTCTAATTAGTGTTTTAAATTTATACCTTTCACATTTGGTCTTTGATGCAACAGGAATGTGTAATGCATGTGGTGTGAAGTGGAGCCCATTTTTGTTTCCTAGATGGCTAATCGATTTCCTCAGGACCAGTAATGATATAATCCATTCGTTCCTCATTGTCTGGCAATGGCACTTTGTGGCATTTTCAAGTATACTGGGGTTTTCTTTGAGCTTCTTTAGTTTCACTAGTTTATTGGCCTATCCTTATGCCAAGACCAAACATAGTGTTAAGTATTTTAGCTTTAAAACAATCTTGATATCGATTGGGAAATCTCTCTCTAACACTACTTTTTATTTATTCTGACTTCTGTTTATTTTTAGTATCCTGGTCCTTAATACTTCCATGTACATTTTGAAATAAGGTTAAGTTACAAAAAATGAAACTGCTAGGTTTGATTGAAATTGTACTTAATTTATAGCTTAATTTAGGAGAAATTACATTTTCACTATATTCTGTCTTTCTTTTCATGAACATAGTATATACATCTATTTATGTGGATCTGTTTAAATGACTTCAAAGTTTGATCATTTCTTTTCTACCAAGTTCTTGGATAAGCTTTGTTATTGTTATTGCTGGGTATCCTATATTTTTGTGGCAATTGTAATTATTTTCTCTGAAGTCAGTTTTAATAAGATAAATTAACATAATCTAACTAAAACCTATTACATGTGTGTAATTTGATGAGTTTTGAAAAACATGTCACTCACATAATCACTACCACAGTCAAGATGAAGAATTTTTATTATTTAAAAACAATACCCTATCCTCTTTTCCCAGTCCACTCAATCATCTCTTCTGCCCACAGGTAACCAATGGTCTGTCTTCTGTAAGAATAGATCAATTTTTTTCTCGTTGTTTTATACAAACAGAGTCTTATGGTATATATTGTTTATGGCTAGCTTCTATCACCCAGCATAATGTTTTTTTGAGATTTACTCATAATTTTTGCATGTATCAATAATTTTTTATTATACTTTTAAGTTCTGGGGTACATGTGCAGAACGTGCAGGTTTGTTACATAGGTATACATGTGCCATGGAGGTTTGCTGCATCCAACCCTCTGTCACCTACATTAGGTATTTCTCGTAATGCTATCCCTCCCAAATCCCCCCACCCCTGCTATCCCTCCCCTAGCCCCCCACCCCCTGACAGGCCCCAGTGTGTGATGTTCCCCTCCCTGTGTCCATGTGTTCTCATTGTTCAACACCCTCTTATGAGTGAGAACATGTGGTGTTTGGTTGTCTGTTCTTGTGTCAGTTTGCTGAGAATGGATTCTAGTTCTTTTGAAATAATATTCTATTATACGAATATCCCACAAATTATTTATCTATTCATCTGTTCATGAACACTTTGGTTATTCCCAGGTTTAGGCTGTGATTTTTTTTAAATGCTGTAAACATTCATGCACAAGTCTTTAACTACATTTTCATCTTTTTTGGGTAAATATATAGTACTGGAATAGTAAAGTGACATGTGAAGTGTATGTTTAGCATTTTAAGAAACTCTAAAACTGTTTTTCAAAGTGACTCTACAATTTTTCATTTCCACCAGCAAAATGTGAGGGACTTTGCTCTATAGCTTCAACAATGTGTAAAGTTGTCAGTGTTTTGAATTTAGCCATTTTTATATGTATTAGTTGATATCAAATTGTGGTTTTAGTGTCCATTTTTCTATTTCCAGTGATGTTAAGCATCTCTTCATGTGCTTATTGCCTCTGTGTGTATGTTGTCCTACAAAATTCTTATAAAACTTGTTTTTATTTAAAAAATTGGGTTGTCATATGTTTCAGATCTACAAACCCTTGATATATTCTGGATAAAAATCCCTTGTTAGAGATGTAAATCACAAATAATTTTTCCAAGTCAGTGACCTATCTTTAGGTTTTCTTGAGTACCTTTGAAAACATGGATTTTTTAAATTTTAGTAAACTCCAATTAACTTTGTAAACTTACAGTTTCTGCTTTTTGTGTCCTAGCCAAGATATATTTGCCTATCCCAAAGTCACACATATTGTATTCTGTTTCCATTTAGAAAAAAATGCTACTTGTAGTTTTATAATTTTCTAGAAGTTTTGTAGTGTTAAATTTGATATTTAGGTCTATTAATCACTCAAGTTAATTTTTGTGGATGGTATAAGCATCAATGTTCACTGTTTTCCACATAGATATCCGATTTGTTTTAGTCCAGTTGTTGAAATGACTATTCTCTCTGTATTAAATTATTTTGATACTTTTGTCAAAAATTAATTGATCATATTTATTTGGATTTATTTCTGAACTTTCTATTCTTTTCTATAATACTATGTCTATCAAAATGCCAATTTTACATTCTCTTGATTACTGTACTATTATAGTTAATTTTAAATTCATGTAGTAAAAAATTTTCCAGCTTTGTGTTTCTTTTTTAAAACTGGGGCTTTTTATGTCGTTGGTATTTTTCAAAAATTAGGATCAGCTTTTCAATTTAAAAAGCTTGGTGGTATTTTGATTGGTAATTCTTTGAACCTGTATATCAACCAGGAGAGAATGGACATATTAACATTTTTGAGATTTCCAATTCATGAAATGCATGACATTCTGCCATTTATTTAGATTATTTTAAACTTCTCTCATAAATGTCTTGCTAAATATAACCCTAAATATTTTCTGGTTGGCATGATATTATAAATAACATGTTTTAAATGCTAAGTTCCAATTGTTTGTGCTAAAATGTAGAACAATCGGTATTTGCATATTGATGTTTTGTCTTGCAACTTTGTTAAAGCCACTTATAATTTTGTGTAGTTTTTAAAAGCTCCATTAGGATTTACTAAATACATTAATACTGTAAATAAAAACAAATTTATTTTTTTCCCTTCAAGATGCATGCCTTTTCATTCACTTTTGAATGAAGCAAAGAGAACTGATATCCTTTTCTTGTACTGTAGATTGAAGGAAACATATATTTTTTTCAACATGAAATAGATGTTAGTTCTAGTATTTAATAGATGTTCATTATCAGGTTGATGAAATTACTTTTAATCATAGTTTTCTGAGATTTTATGGAATTTATTTTTTTGCTTGTGAGTCATAAATTCTTGCTTCTTGGCTTTCTTGGTTATTTTTTATTGGCTGCTAGTAATTGAAATTTTATGTTGTTGACTACTTGGATTTTGTAATCTTTCTTTAAAGACTGTTAAGACATTTTCTGAAAGACAGTTTAATTATTGTGGATTAATGTGATCTTTCCAAGGCTTGTTTTTAAACACTGATAGGGTAGATATTGACTAGTTTTAAGGGCTAATTTAGTTCCTTTGCTAATTTGTGGCTGAGTCTCTAGGACTGCCCTGGTGGTCATCAAGAACTGTCCACTCCAGTTGGTCAGAAGTTCAAATGGCTCCCCCCTCCCTCTGTGACCTCTTGGAATTATGCAGTTATACATATAACCCTGGTCATTCTCTGGCTGGCTTCATGCAGTTTTATTGTATATGTGTACAGGTTAGTATTTAGCAACAGATTCAAGGGATTCACATGCAGATTTTTGGAGCTCTTTTTTGGAATTGTTTCTCCATCTCTGAAAATCTGCCTTGCAACTTCCAGCTACCTTTGATTCCCTGAACTGAAATATTTTTCTCTTCAATCAGTGAGACCAATATGCTCTGCTTGTGATCCTTCTCATTCCACCACAGTCCAGATTGTGCCTTCTGGAGGAAAGCCAAGGTGTTTGTAAGGCTCATTTCTTTCATTTTCTCTTATCAGGATCACAGCTTTATACTGTATACTTTGCAATATCTGAAAACAGGTGTTTGATCTAGTTTTCAGTTTTCTAGTTGTTACCAGTAAAAAGTTAATTTTAGGCATTGTAAGTTCATCATAGTTGAAAGCAGAGATCTTATAGTTACTTCTTAAAACTCATATTTTACTGTTGTGTGAGTATAAAAATACAATTGAGTTTTTGATATTTATCTTCTATCCAATAGTCTTGCTGAACTCCTTTTACTAATTGTAATAATTTACGTGTATATCTATTCAATATTTTATGAATACTGCAATTTTTCTGTAATAATTACAGTTCCAATTTTTCCTTTCAAAATCTCATAGACTTTAGTTCTTGTTCTTGTCAACCTAGACTGACAAGACAAGTCAGATAATGACAAATAAAAGCAGTAATCATAGACATCCATGTCTTAATTTTTAAAGGCACTGTTGCCAGGAATTCAACATTAATTATGGAAATCATCATATGTCTTTGTCAGATAATCTGTATTTCTTATGAATGTGTTTAGTTGCAGGTAATGGAAAGTGTGACAAGAGTCTAGTGCCTCAAACACATAGCAGGTTACTTTTCTCATGTAAAATTAGCCTAGATATAGACCTCTCTTTGTGTTCCCCAAATGGCTACTGTAGATCCAGCTACCCAGGGCAGGACTCTGCAAGAGAGGTTGAGAAAGTAAGCATTAAACTTTTCAGCTACATAATAAAAGAGTATTGGGACAGGGGTTAGAAATGTGTATTAGGTTACCAAGCCATAAAGTCTCCATAATTCATTATGTTTGAGTTAAGAAAATTCTCTCCTATTTCTAGTTTGCTAAGGAATTTTTTAATGACTCTTAAATTGGAGTTGATTTTATAGATGTGGTTATTTCTGCATGTACCAAAATTACGCTCTTTCTTCTTTGTTAATGTAATGTTTTAGATTATTATAGCTTTTTATATTGCAGCATCCCTATACTCCTACAATATATCAAATCTGGTCACGATTTACTTATTAAATGCATTGCAGATTTCAATTTGTGAATATACAGTTTTAGACTTTTGTAGATTTGTAATAGGCTGTGGTCATGCCTACTGTGGGTGCAAAAATGCACTAAGAAACACTGCAGTAATGGCATAACATGGCGTCATTGAAGTGTAGAAAGGAATTGCTTTATACAGTTACAGATAGACCTTTAAATGCTAGTGTGACCCCTCTTTTTTCCTAATGCAGAAATAGAAGCATACCAGTGGCTTGGGCTCCTCTGATGTGGTGAGCTTCTCACTCTGCCCTTTCTGGATTGAAAACCAAGCGTAAGAAGCACCTCTCTGAGGAACTAAGCAGGACGTACAAAGCTGTTTCCACTTTCTCAGTCTTTATATTTTTTGCATTTTAATTGTTTACTGCTTTAACATAAATTTGATATGAAGACCACCATGATTTCAGAATCATCATTCTTGGCAGTATTTGAATGTAGATCAGACTTTTCTGATCCAGCCTTACTCTCTATGAAAGTGAAATTAACTTACAATTGTTTCTTATACTGCCATTTTCTGACTTTGACTTACATTTATATTATAAAATTACTTGAGATTTTTTCTTTGTTTTTCTTTTTTTGAAATTTGGAATAAATTGTTGCAAAACTATGTGGATTTGTCCTTTTGTTACTTTTCTTTCCGTTTTTGTGAGTTGGAAGGTAGATTTTTATTTACTGAATAAATACCTTTAATGATGACACGTGGTTTTAGGAATTTTCTCTTTCTTCTTAAGTTACCTTTGGTAAGTTATATTTTTCTAAAAAATAATTACTTTCCTTAAGTTTTCAATGTCATGGCTTAAATGTATTTACAGTGTTATTTTATTTGTATGTCTTTCCTATAATTCTATGTTTATACTTATTACATTTATTATGGGTATTTTCTTGATCAGTCCTGAAATAACTTTTCTTCTTTTAGTTGTGTTTTCAAAAACCCGTGTTTTGGGTTTATTGATTCTTTTACTGTATTTTTCATTTCTTGAACTTGCCTTTTTTCTTCATTATTGTCTTCTTTCAATGTTCTTTGGATTTATTTATCTTTTTCTAGCTTCCCAAGGTGAATACTGTGATGGTCTTTGATTTACTGCCTCTCAGCTCCAAATTCACACTTTAAAAAAAAAGAGAAAAGGAATTGGCCTGATAAATATTTCTCTTTTGCCTACTGAGAGATCTTAAGGGACATTGAAGGAGAAAGATTTTTTTTCCTGCTTCTGGAGAGGCTTGCTCATCGACTCCTGTAGAATATGCCTTTTTATTCATTGCTTGGTCTGCAGAGAATCTTCAGTGCTAGGTACTGATAGGGATCAGCTCTATTCAGTGTTTGACTACTGTGTGCTTTTTGCAGTCATTGACTTCAGCAGCAGCAGCATAGCCCAGGATCTTAGATAGCATGGGCAAAAGCCTTGGCCAAGATCCCTACTCCCTGCACCCTCCACTCCGTCTCACACGCATGAGGCTTGTGGCCCCAGTGGGTTGGCCATTTAATGGAGTTGCTTCCCAGCCTTCATTCCTAGAAGCTACCCCAGAATCACTCAGCCCATACTGTACAAAAGAGGAAGGCTTCTCTAGTTCCTGGTTTCACTAGCAACCATTGCAATGACGAATTCCTTCTTCCCTTCGCTCTCTAATCTCCCTGCCCACTCACTCTTCACTTCCCTACTGCCCAAAACCTGACTCTTCCCTACTGCTTCTCAGTGCCTATTTGTCATTCTAGCTTGTTGGTGTTGGAGGTTTATTTTCATCCTGATACAAACCCAGCACTATTCTTCATATTCCCAGTGATGCTTCAATTCCACCTGACATCTGTCCACAACTTTAATTTGCCTGACCTCCAGAGAGCTGTTCCTGCTTGTCTGTCTGCTGTGGACCAGCTTTTGTTCAGCCATCCAGCAAACTCTTTCGTTAACTTACTGACCACAACCATATTTTCCTCTACAAGGTTTGAACTATCTTTTCAAATTTATCTTTCCTAGGGCACTTTCTTTTAGGCCTTGGATCAATTTCCATTAGAGTTCTCTGTCTACAGTTATGGCAACTCTTCTACCGTAATCAATAATTCTTTATATCAAAGTGATTTCAAACTTCCCCTGATTTCTTTCTCCTGATTAGATTCAGTCTATGTAAATACCAACTAGATTTCTAATGGAAATATTTAAAGCTATTACTTCCCCTCTAGTAGTAAATTTTTTACATATGGTAAGACTTCTGCTACTGCTAGTGCTCTACAACAAGAATTAGCTCCTATAAGATTGGTAAATAAGAGAATAATGATTACATAATGCCTATATTGTTTTGGTTCATACATTTGTTTTAGAAAACAAACATGCTAACATGATATCTTACCAAAATATAATGTTAGAATAGAAAGTGTACTAAAGTAGAATGTGAACTAATAGTGCTGGAGCTGCCTGCTGTGTGTGAATACAGTGCTACAGGTGATATTTATTCATTCTGTGGTCTTCTCTTTGGCTTAGTTAAGTCATGTGCTTTCTCATCAAATTGCTTACTGTGGTTTTTTTCTTCATTATGTTTGTGCATCTCGCCCTTCCTATAATTCAGCATGCTCTAAGCTTTCTTACACCTCATCTTACATTTGGGCAGATTTTAGAAGATAAAGTTTTATATTTACTATAGTATTCATTTATTAATGGATAAACATGTATTTTCAATTATGCTGTTGTTTTACTGGGATTGTTATTATTTTTAGTAGTGCTCTAGTTACAAAGTTGTTTAGATTTTAGGTGTTGTACTCCAGACCTATCTTTCCAATATACCCTTTTATTTTCAGTGGGGAGTTTTGCAGAATCAAGGTATCATGGAAGACATCCGTATCATATTACACACAGAAGGCCTATATTTTCATTCTCTATCAAGTTCTAATCTTTCCAAATATCCTTTTGAATCATGATTAATATTCAAACATGTTACTTTAGGATAAAGAGGTCACGTAAGCACAGAAAGATGGCAGCAGCCTAAAAGCCAAGAGGAGGCCGCAGAATAAAACTTACCTTCCTGGCACCTCGATATTGGAGGACTTCTTACTGCAGGTTTTTGAGAAATAAAATTCTGTTTTTTAAGCCACCTAGTTGGTGGTATTATGTTATAGCAGCCTGAACAGACTAGTACATCAAGCTTATTAATTGTTCAAATCTTTATTGATCTTATATATGTACATAAAATAGCTGCAGCTCTCAGCTAAAAAAAAAAAAAATACCTGTTGAACTTTCACAGATAATTGTAGATTTGGCTTCTATAAAATTTGGTCAAGTTTTGCATTAATAGTTTTGAGAAATACTATCAAGTACAGATATATGTAGAATTGTAATAAGATTCCTGGTGAGATGCACCTTTTAAAATTATAAAGTAAATCTCTTTATATAAATGCTTTTGACCTCATAATCCATTTTGTAAGACATCTATAAAGCCACACTAGTTTACTTTTTATGGTAATTTTCTTGTATGTAATATTCAACATCTTAATCACATTCCATCAAATTTTACATTTTGCATGTATATCTTGTAGGCAATTTTATTGTAAAAATCCATTCTTGCAGTTTCTGTATATACTGTCAACCCTGACATGCTGTAAGTCTTCTGTTTGTTCTACTTTTTCTGTGAGTTGTTTTTCTGTTCTATCTCTTGATATTTCAAGTTTTGTTTTGTTTTCATTTCATTTTCCTACCTGTACAGGTAAAAATTTATATACTTGCTTTTTGATTTTTAATGACTGTGCGTATAACACTTAAGAAACTCTAAAATTAATCAGCATCTTTAAGGGCATCCAATGCTGCACCAAAATAATAGAACACTTCATTTCTAGTTTCTTCCCATCTTATATGTTGCTGGTGTCAGGTTTTAGTTCCATCTGACTTCATAAGTCAGTAATAATATCATAAGTAATTAATATCTTTATTATTTTTTCATTTAATTTACTATTGTATATAGGTACCATTACCACATTTTTGCTCACTTTTCTTTTTTGTAATTTCAGCCCTAATTCAATTTCTATCTTGATGAAGTATATTCTTTAGATGTTCCACCAGATTGTTATTTTCATTCAATATCTTCAGATATCATTCAGGTCTTCTATTTTTCTTGCATTCTGTGGAGTTTGCCTTTGGCCTACCTGTCATTTTT
>NW_016107831.1:346257-349540 GCF_001604975.1 Cebus imitator
TTTTTGGAGACAGAGTCTCATTCTGTTGCCAGGTGCCAGGCTGGAATGCAGTGGCACAATCTCGGCTCACTGCAATCTCCGCCTCCCGGGTTCAAACAATTCTCCTGCATCAGCCTCCCGAGTAGCTGGGACTACAGGCGCAGGCCACCACGCCCAGCTAATTTTTGTATTTTTAGTAGAGATGGGGTTTCACCATGTTGGCCCAGATGGTCTTGATCTCTTGACCTCCTGATCTGCCTACCTCAGCCTCCTAAAGTGCTGGGATGACAGGCTTGAGCCACCGTGCCCGGCCTATGGGACTTCTTTATGTTATGAGATTATCTGGATCGTGTGAGTCAAGTTGACATCTGTGTAAAAGGAAATAATCTTTTACTCCTATGTTGGTTATGCTCATGAAACCTAAGCCTCCTGGTTACTGAAATCAGCTAATGATGTAGCTTCCATTCTGGTTGCTACCTTTAGAATCTCCCTTGCTTCCTTATCCCCTTACCACTAGGTGGCTTTTTTTTTTTTTCCATACTTGAATTGCATTGATTTATTTTGTGCTCAGTTATGAATTTAAAGGCTGGTTGTTATAGTTAATCCAACATATCTAGATGTTTTATATTAGAAGTCTTTCAGGTTACTTAGTTTGTTATATTTTTTAAGCCACTCTGGTTTTGTTTTTTCAAAAGGTCTGCAACAAGTTCTTATTGAAACATGGATTACTTTATCATATTTGGTTGAAAGGGGAGAAGATCCTAATATTTATTGAGTGGCTAAATGTGAGAGGCACAGAGTTGGGTGCTTCAAACTACATTTTTTCTAACTTTAAATAATTGACAACTTATGTCTTGAGAAATGAGTTGTAGCCAGTAAAATTTCAAAGAAAAAAAGGACCCATAAGTCAAGAACAATTTCCAAAGAATGAAAAGCAACCTTGCTCTATCTTTCACGGGCCTTGTAAAATAGTAGTGAGAAAAAAGGAGTGCATTGAAGACAACGTTAATTTATTTCCTATCTGGTTTCAAGGCAACTTTATTTATGCCTTACACTGTCTAATAAGAAAGAAGCAAAGAACATTTGGCCAACAGAAAATATTTTTTAAATGATGGGCTGTCCCTTCATCTCCTCTACCCTCTGTTCAATTATTAAGAGTTACTTTTATTCAGTTATTAAAATCAATCTTTTTCTAAAGTTTTCTAGCTGAGAAATTTCTTAAATGAGAATTTTTTTTCTCTGCATTAGACCGCTAGCTTCATCTGGCAGGATGCGTGTCTTTTTAAATTTTTCTTCTTTTTCGAATTCACCTTTGTTATTATGTATCCAGCAAAATACTGAAACATAATAAGCGCTGAATAAGTGTTTCTTGAATGGAAGAATAAGTGATTCTCTCTGTTACAGAGCTTTCAGAACTAGGGGTCCTTGCTTATAAGATGGACACCATCAAGAGCATTTTTTCAGTAAAGCTGAAAGGAGAAGAGTTGACAGTGGTATGGTTGTAATGGGTCTCTGAGTATTAAGACTATAATAGATTAAGGATTTGGGAAAAGGCAGAGAAGATTCTACATATTGCTTTGAATTATTCTGGGGATTTTATCCATAAAACATGTGAGATGTAAATCATTCGTTGGTCGTGAACCAAATGGTGCAATTGAAAGAATATGACCATTAGAATCAAGCAGACTTTGCAAAACCATAGTGTTCATTTATTACCACAAAATAAATCATTTTCTTTTGCTCCAGGAGAACTCTACTGTAGAAAGGCCATCTTAAACATCATATAGAATATCTTCTGTCTTCAAAGATTTCTCATCAAGATTGTTTCAAATGAAGAACTCTTATTTTTATTCTTACTTTGACAGAACACTTATTTTTCTTCCAGTTCAGAGTATACCACACTTTCTGTACTAAGTTGGAAAACTAAATAGGAAGAATCAATAGAAGGAAGCATTGTACCTCCATAATCAGGTAGGATTCTTCTGTTTGCAAAGGTGAAGAAAAAGCTGTTTAAGCCAAAAGGAAATGTATTGTCTAATGTAACTGAACTACACTTAGATCTGACTTGAAATATTGGGTTCACGCAATGTCACTGGGGCTACGTTCTCTCCATTTCTTGGTATGACTTAGCTCTGTTACTGTACTTCTTTTGACTTAATTCTGTGGGAGGCTCTTTCATCTTTGCCGCAAAATGTCTGCTATGCCGCCATTACTTACATTTTTCATAACTTCAGGCCAACTGGTAAAAAATGCAAATCGCTTGCAGTAGCTTTTATAAAGTCTTGAGATTAATTCTGCTTGGCTTCACTTAGGTCACATTGTCTCTCAATCATAAGAATTAAGCAAATATGATGCCCTGATTGGATTAGCACTAACGTGTGTGCTCCAGTCCAAGGAGGGAGGCAAAATTGACTCTAACAGGAGAACATGAACTGATAGTGATAGAGATGAAAATATAGAAAGATTTTGGTATCTGATAACAATATATTTCTATTACTACCTGGATTAGTCTGTTTTCACACTGCTATAAAGATTCTACCAAAAACTAGATAATTTATTTATTCCAAATTTTGAAGAAATTTAATTTTACATCATTCTGCTACACCTGACTCTATGGAAAATATCTTTTTCAAAGTAGTGCATTTTCTCGAAGGCTATGATTCTCATCTTACAGAAATTTTTATTTTTCTTAGTTTTTAAAAAGAAAATTCTGCTCTAATAATCCACGATCTCTGTTATAGCTGAGTCTGATACTTTTCCCTTTTTTATTTCAAGACATTTTGAGAGGATGAGTGGCATTTAGTTACATGAATAGGTTATTTTGTAGTGATTTCTCAGATTTTGCTGCACCCATCACCCGAGCAATGTACGCTGTACCCAGTGTATAGTCTTTTATCCTCACCCCCCCTTCCCCCAAATCCCCAAAGTCAATTCTATTATTCTTATGCTTTTGAGTTCTCATAGCTTAGCTGCCACTCAGGAGTGACAACATATGATGTTTGGTGTTCTATGCTTAAGTTACTTCACTTAGAATAATGGTCTCCAATTCCACCCAGGTTGCTGCGAATGCCATTATGTTGTTCCTTTTCATGGCTGAATAGTATTGTATAGTTTACACATATATATATCCATTTAGTTTATCCACTCAATTGATGGGCATTTGGGCTGGTTCTATATATTTTCAATTGTGATTTGTGCTGCTATAAACATGTATGTGCAAGTATCTTTTTTGTATAATCCCAGGAGTGGGATTGTTGGATCAAATGGTAGATCTACTTTTAGTTTTTTTTTTTTTTTTTTTTTT
>NW_016107831.1:349712-400978 GCF_001604975.1 Cebus imitator
CACCATGTTGACCAGGATGGTCTCGATCTCTTGACCTCGTGATCCACCCGCCTCGGCCTCCCAAAGTGCTGGGATTACAGGCGTGAGCCACCGCGCCCGGCCTACTTTTAGTTTTTTAAGGAATGTCCACACTGTTTTCCATTGTGGTTGTACTAGTTTACATTCACACCAACAGTGTAAAAGTGTTCTCTTTTCACTACATCAACACCAACATCACTTGTTTTTTGATTTTTTGATTATATTCATTCTTGCAGAAGTGAGGTAGTATGCATTGTGGTTTTGATTTGCATATATCTAATAATTAGTGATGTTGAATATTGTTTCATATGTTTGTTGGTCATTTGCATATCTTCTTTTGAGAATTGTCTATTCATGTCCTTAGCTTACTTTTTGATGGTATTGTTATTTTGTTCTTGATTTGTTTGAGTTCTTTGTAAAGTCTGTTAGGACACTCAGCATTTCAAACAACTAGACACAATGAAAACAGCATGAGGCCAACTGAATATGTATCTTCTCTCTCCCCTCTCCCAACTTTTTTGTAGCTTACTTGAAAGGCAAACAAAAATCTTTCATTGTGTCAATGTTACATAAAAATCTTTTTCAAAAGGGAAAACCAAATTTCATGTTTGCATTAGTGCATCTTTAACAATAACACTTGGTTTTCATAAAATTTTAGAAATCTTCCAGTTTTAATCCATTTGACCATAATGTAAGATTATCATACACCTCTTAGAATCCTTTACAATTTTCTGTTAAACAGCAGATCAGTTTTCTAAGAAAACCCTGTTATTCAGACACATGGGTCCAGATTCTGGTCTCACATCAGTGTGCTTTTATTTAAATGTTCAACCTATAGAGAAAAAAACGTAAATAATCCCCTTCAAATCTTAGCCAGATTGCTTATAACCACAGAACTTTTTTTTTTATGAGATCAACCATGACAAACCCTTTTCAACTTGCTTAAACCTTCAGTTTTGTCCCATCACTCTTTCAGGTTAAGACAATCTTGGAAACCCTCTGAACTGGACAAAATTACATTCCCTTTAGCAAAAACCATATTCCCATGCCTTCTCATAATCACCCACTAAAACAACATTCTACTTTCCTTCTATACCTTGCAACCTTATATGTAAAAGTGTTTTTCAGTGGTCTCAATGACATGTTAAAATGGTCACTCCTAGCTACTTTTATTTTGGTGAAAAACCTGAAAAGTTAGCAATTTTAATAACGTACTAGGTGTGGAGCCTAGGACATCAGACAGAAGTGAAGTTAAGGTCTGACTCTTTCCAGCATAGCCAGGGAGAATGGCTAACTCCATGGGTCCTCACGTCTTATCTAAACTCTAATGCTCCAAAGTAGGTAATTAAACAATTTTCAAAAGTCAAAGAAGCAGTTTATGACCTTAAAGCACATAGCAAATCTGTTGTCTGGCCTTAATTCAGACCAAATGTCTAAATTTTGAAGGTGCTTTTGTTTTACTAATAGCCTTTAATACCGTCTTTATTCCCAAAAGATTACTAAACTCATGTGAACAAAGTTCACATTAAAGTTTCTATTTTTCTGCTGCAATATGATTTAAGTGCTTATCTTTCTAAGCCAATTAAATAAGAGCTGTTTTATATATAAACATCACACAGACGACACATAAACACACAGACAGACAGACAGAAGATCCAGTAGTTGTAAGGGTTTTTTCATTTGCCTGTTTCTTAATTTCATTACTGGAGGATTACACATCAGCATGAGATTAGGGCAGGGACACGCATCTAAACTATATCAGTATTGTTTACTGCTAAAGTATGGGAGGTTGAGATCTAATTAAAAAATAAAGATTAGCTCATGTTAGACAGATGTTAAATAATATTTAGCCTTAAATTGAAACTTCCTCTTTGACATTGTTGGGGTTGAAAGAAAAGAAAACAATATTCTCACTATCTAAATTAATGTGATTTTTTAGCATGTCCTTTTGTAGCTGGGGTAGGGAGTGGGAGTGTCCGGAAGATGCTCCCAGTTCCCGAATGTGTCAAGGTCCTTGGCCTCTCTTACCCTGAAGAATGGAGAAAGGGACCCTGGAGGTGCAGTGAGCTTACTGTTCCAGTAAACGTCATGTACCCAAAGAGTTTTGCATAAAAAGCAATTTATTAGTCAGAGAGAGAGAAAAAGAGAGAGAGAGAGAGTGTGTGTGTGTGAGAGAGAGAGAGAGAGAGAGGAGAGAGAGGGAGAGAGAGATCCCATGCTGTTGTGGGAGGGGAATGTGAAGGGGATATCCATTTAGGTAAAAAGCAGCAGAGTTTTAATCCTGGAGTTATTCCTGCCTCATTCATGTTCTCATCTAATGAGAAGAGTTCTTTCAAACTGTCTCTGGAGTGATTGATCTTTGACTCTGATACTGGATTGGCTGCATGGTGCACAACAGAACCCCCTCCTTCCAGAGCTTTCCATAGGCTTGTTGGACAAAGAAACCCACCTGGATTGCTTTACCTAGCCCGAGAGCAGGAAACCTCGGCAAAGAATTTTATGTTCCTGGATGGGGGCATGGATGGAGGGGTGGCACTGGGAAACTCCTGCCTTTGAAACCACGTCTCTTGTGGACTGGGAAGGAAAGTATTATCCTTAACACAGTCCCTCACTTTGATATGGTTTGGATGTGTAAACCCACCCAAATCTCATATTTAATTGCAATCCCCAGTGTTGAAGGTGGGGCCTGGTCAGAGGTGATTGAATCATGGGGGCAGTTTCTCATGAATGAGTAAGCACAAACCCCTAGGTGCTGTTTTGAAAGCAGTGAGTGGGTGAGTGAGTGAGTGAGTTATTGTGAGATCTGGCTGTTTAAAAGTGTGTGGCACCTCCCTATCTCTCTTCCTCTTGCACCAGTCATATAAAGTACCTAACTTCCCCTTTGCCTTCTACCATGCTTGTAAGTTCCCTGAGGCCTCGCTGAAAACTGAGCAGATGTTCCCATGCTTTCTGTATAGCCTGTGGAACCATGAACCGATGAACCCTCTTTTTTTTTCCTTTTTTTTTTTAATAAATTATCCAATCTCAGATATTTCTTTACAGCAATACATTGAATACATGATTCAATACATCCTGTTATCAAATACCATATCCAATGTTACCTAAAGCCATTTCTAATGCCAATATTTTTCCTGTTTCCCAATTTTGGGAAATACCATTCTAAAGAGATATTTTTTGTATACATTGTACACAGTAAAAGATTGTATGTGATGCGTGTGTATGCAATGTGTTTGTACCATAGGGATATAAGACATCTAAAGCTTATAGCTTGTACAAATATAAAAATATTCTTACAGAGTTAGACCAACATGCTCAAATAAAATGTTATGTAAATTACATTTTGTATAAATATTTTCTTCAGCTTTCTGACTTAAATGATTGGTTTTTACTGAAATAACTTTATAGTCCTGTATCAGGAATAATAATATTTTCTCATTTTCTTGTTATCAGATAAACAAAACATAACAAATGCTGGTGGTGGAGAAAGAAAACTCTTGTACACTGTTACTGGAAATGTAAATTATCACAGTCATTATGGAAAACAGTGTGTAGTTTTCTTAAAAATAGAACTATTATGCAATGTAGCAATTTCACTACTATTTATTTCAAAGAACACAAAAAATATATATCAAAGGGAGATATGCACCCCTGTGTTTTTTGCAGCTCTGTTTACAATAGCTAAGATATGGAATCAACCTAAGTGTCCATGAACTGATGAATGGAGAAACAAATGTGTTCTATATAATAATGGAGTACTATTTAGACATAAAAAAGGATGAAATCCTGCCATTTGCACTAACATTGATGGAACTGGAGGCCATTATGTTAAATGAAAGAAGCTGGGTACAGAAAGGCAAATATTGCATAATCTCAGTCATGCATGGGAGCTAAACAATTTGATCTGTTGGAGATCGGGAGTAGAATTGAGGGACTATGCTAACTTCTCTTCCCGGGTCCACAAGGGGTGTGGTTTCAAAGGCAGAAATTTCCCAGTGAATGCCTGACCTGCCTTCATCCATGTCCCCATTTGGGAACTTGGAGTTCTTTGTCTAACTTTCCCGCCTGTGGGCTGGGTAGAAAGCCCGCCAAAAGCTCCCAGGGAGGAGGCTTAGATTGGGGGCCAGGCAACTAATCTAATATCAGAGTTGAAGATCAATCACTCCAGAGGGAGTTTGGAAAAGCTGCTCTCACTGGACGAGAACTTGAATGGGGCGGGAGTAACTCCAGAGTTAAAATCCCCCTATTCGCTTATGTATGCCGACTCCATCTCTGAATCCCCTCCCACTGCAACGTGGGCGCTGTCTCTCCCCATCTCCCTATAGGGATATCCCCTGCAGATTCCCCTTCCACAGCAGCCTGGGAGCCCTCACTCTCCATTCTCTCTCTGCCAAATAAATCACTGTCTATTACCTAAACTCTTTCGGTCCATAATATTTAATCAACGGTGAGCTCACCACACAGCCAGGGCCCCCTCCCCATTCTTGGGTGCGTGAAAGCACAAGAACCTCGGCCACATCCCATCAGGGAGAGAGTGAGCCTCCCCTGCATCCTGTGACCCTGATTACATCTGGATGGTAGCTAGAGGCTAAAAAGGGAGTGGAGAGTAGAGGATACGGAGGGGACGGTTAATGGGTACAAACATACAGTTAGAAGGAGCAAGATCCGGTGTTTGTAGCATAATAGGGAGACCATAGTTAACAATAATTTATTATATATTTCAAAACAGCTAGAAGAGATTTGAACTGTTCCCAACACAAAGAAATGATAAATGTTCAAGGTGATGAATATCCTAAACAGTCTCATTTAATCATTACACACCTTATGCAGGTATCAAAGTATCAAATGTACTTCATAAACATGGACAATTACTACATATCCATAAAAAGTGAAAAATAAAAAGGAAAGATTTACCCATTTTCGATTGAGACAACAAATTTTAAGTTAATTCTGATTTTTGTTTCATTCACTTCTGCCCCGGGCCTCTCCTTTATTTTCTTCCTCCCCTTGGACTCAGACCCTAATGTATTCTCCACTCAACCGGCAGGATGATCTTTTATGAAATCAGATAAAAATCTCGGATGTAGTACTTAACAGCTGTCTAACATGAGCTAATCTTTAAAACCTTCCATGAGTTTCCTGTGCAGATCAGAATAATATTCCACATGTATGCCTAGACTTGAAGCTCTTCCATGGTTGGGCTGCTTCTTATCTCCATCGAGCCTTTCTCCTCCAGCTCACAAGTGGAATCACACTAGCTTCCGTTTTGTGTTTCATACATGCCAGGCTTTTTCCTGCTTTATATCTTTTCCACTTGCTGTTTCTCATTTTTCCCTGGAATTCTCTTCCTTTGAGGTTTTATTTAGCTGATTCTTTCTCTTCCTTAAGTCTTAAGTTTAATATCTTTTAGGTTGTCTCTGTATACCCTTTATAAGTGGATCATCCCCTCATGGTATTCTCTATTTCTTTCCTTATGCTTAGTATGTTGGGATTATATACATGTCTCTTGTTTATTTTCTGCTTCCCTATAAGACTCTAAGTTCTATGAGGGCAAGGCTTATTGTTATTTTCATATACTGTCTCAATACCATCCTTGGTATACAGAAGTATACATATATATGTATGTGTATATACATATATAGTAAATGAATCCTCTTCAAAGAGTTGTTTTATTTGTTTCATTGGCTTCCCTGATTATAAACTCACTTTAAAATAATTACTTTGTTAAGAAAGGAGTTTGTGCTGTGTTTAGCATTCAGAAAGATTTGAGTAAACAACTGAATAAACAGCTTCCCCTAGTTTGTAATAAGGCTTAAAGCATTGTAGTGACTGAGCATAAGGGGCACCATAAGCATCAAAGAGAGATGAATTTGTAGCATCAAAGGCAAGCCAGCAATACTGTTTTAAATCTTCTTCTAATGACCTCCTTGTAATTATGAATCCCTAAGAAGAAGTTCTGCTGCTTTATCTGCCTCAAAGTCTGCTTAACTATGCTTAATTCTTTTGCCTTGGCTCATCTCCAAACTCTGTAACTTTCTTTGCCTAACTAGAATTGCATTTGGACTTTGGGAGGAAACAGTTACTGTTATACATTTGTAGGTGTGAGCACCAGCTGCTTGTGGAAATTCCAATTCATTATACATATGATTTTATAAAAGAATGAACAAAACTTTGAATGTATGGATTTAGTCGTTGTTGAAACTCACCTGTACTGTTGATTTACTGTGGAAATGTTAAGCAATTGGCCAACATTTTGGTGTGTCTAAATTTCAGTAGTAAAGTAAACATATTCATTTATTCTTATCCAGTTTTCACAGGGGCCTTACTTAATATTTCTGAAAACCATCTGCAAATATACATAATAAATATTTTTGTAGAACACATACATTCATACTGGGGACTTTTTTTTCACATTTTGCATCTATAATTGTGGCAGATACTGCCAGCTGAGCACTAATAATTTCTTTATCTGTTCCACGGTGTGGAATTTTTGCTGGACAATGGCTGCCTCTTCATGGACTATTGTTTCCTAGCCTCTCCCGCTATGCATACAGGTAGACTCTACGACCAATGGATGTCTACATTACCTCTAGGAGACAGGTAAACTTGTGATATGTAATCCTTCCCTCAGGACTGCTGGCTGGATAACACTGATGTGCCTTTGCTCAAGCCAAACAATGTAATATGGGGTTCCTGAATCACAGCCTGTGAATGACTCTCCGGAGAACAACCTGCCAGGAACATCAGCTTTGGACTTCACATAAACGAGAAATACACTTTCATTTTGTTATGCGACTGAGATTCTGAGTTTGTCTGTTACAACAGTTGCAATATTTACCCTGATGAATGTAGTGTAAATTTATCAAATATATTCTATAAATATATAAGTGTAATATGTCTGTATACATTATTACAGAGCTGGTTTAGCACTCATTTTACACATGAGAAACCTGAAGAAAAAGAGACCTTGAAGAGTTAAGCAAACTCACTCAGATTATAAAATGCACTACTTAACAGCTAAACTAATTCTAGTGCTTAATCCATTATTGCAGGAGAGGACATAGTATGGCCCTCAAGCTAAATCAGGTCCACTGCATATTATTTACAAAAAATAAATGTTTACTGGAACACAGTCACAATCGTTCATTTACGTAGTTTTTAAGACTGCCTTTTTTGCAACAATAGCAGAGTTAAGTAGTTGCAACAGGGGTCATATGACCAGTAAAGCTTGAAATATTTGTTGTCTGGCTTTTTACTAAAAAAAGTGGCTGACCCATGCATTGTACTATATGTCTACGGGCTCTCCAGGTTAACTCTGAATACGGGACATAATAAAAGGCAGCCTCTAATTTTATATTGCAATCACCTGGTAGGTTCTTGCCTGCTGTACAGATAAAATCAACTCACTGAGACTGTGATATTGCAATAAACAAAGAGTTAATTAATGCTAGATTAGCCATACAGAAGAAAGAGTTTTTATATCCGTCTCTTTGAAGGCTCGAAGGTTTGGGTTTTTCAAGGATGGTGTCATGGGCAGGGCAGTAGGGAATGCGTACTACTGATTAGTTGGGGATGCAATCACACGGATATAGAAAACAGTGCTCATGTGCTGAGTCCACCTCTGGGTGGGAACCACACATGGGTTGAGTCATGAGTCATGAGTCCAGATGATTTCAGTCAATTGCCAGAATTCAAAAGTTTGAAAAGCATCTTGAAAGATCAATCTTAGGTCCTACGGTGGTCATATTATATATAGGAACAATTGGGGAAGTCACAAATCTTATGGTCTTTGGCCACACGTCTCCTGATCAGTTAGGGATTATAGAAGCTATGCCTCCATTTTAGCCAAATTCAGGTCCATCCCATAACCCTAATCTCATGGCCTTTTAATAGTTTTCAGTCCTTTAGCAAGAAGGGGGTTAATTTTAGACAGGGATTATTATCATCTTTGCTTTCAGGTTAAACTACAAACTAAATTCCTCCCATGGTTAGCTTGGCCAGTGCCCAGAAATGAACAGACAGTCAGCCTGTGAGACTACAAGCAAGATGGAATCAGTCATATTAGATTTCTCTCACTGTCACCATCTTTGCAAAGGTAGTTTTAATATCCCTCCGATTTTAGTGGAAATACTCAAAAATCAATTTTATGTTTCTATTCTTGTTCTTTCTCTAATTTATGTTGTGAACTCGCCTCCTTCTTAACTAATATTTGGAAACTGAGAGATCCAGCTTCCCCTCATGCTTCTGATATTATCTAAGATAGGGTCCTATGAGGCAGAACTTCAAAATGAAATGGTGAAAGACTGAGGTTCACTTTCCCATCTCTTCTTCGTTGCCATCCCAATGCTGAGACTGAGCACATGCCAATTAGCGCATTCCCTTAGACTCTACCATACGGCATCTAATCAAATGCCCAGGAAAACAAGATCCTGACATTTCTATTTAACTCAGAAAAGGGTTTTTTCTTTTTCCAGTTCTTTCCATTTACAAAGATTTCATCTTTCTCTATAGGGGTGTTTCTCTACATTTTTTACACATTGTCACTCAAGACATATGATCATGTTTGCATTGATAAAGTAGGGCTGTAGGTACTGTCCAATTCCCAATTTATATATACACAATCCCAGCACTTTCTCGCTCACTTTTCAAAAACACATCAGACTGCAAGAAAGAGGTCATTTATTATAGAACTAACCTTAAATCCATTATAAGTTATTTTTAAACATTACATTAAAACATTGATAATTAAGCTATCATTAATCAAAAGTAGTTGCTCTGTCTCTCATAATTCATTCTGACAAACAAGCTTACTGTAATACTGTGTATGAAGATAATTGAATCTATACTAAAAGGAAGAATTTGAGAGGCTCATAAGAAATTCTGTTTGTTTCCTCTTTGTAAGTTGCAGTAAAAATTGATTTAAGCAGATAAAACTCAAAGAAAGCAAAACATCTCAGATAGTCCTTTTTGGTTTATTTTAGAAAAAGTAAAATAGGAAAAAAGAAACTGTTTCTAAGTAGACTTGAGAGAGAACAAATCCAGATCAGAATTCAAAGATAATGCTATCAGAAATCTTACATTCTAACATATGCTTGGGTTGACAAGAAGAAACAAAAGCAATGTGTGGCAAATGGCTACTGATGTGTACTGAGGCCCTATTACACCAGAAGCCCTCAGTTTGTAGCAATCATGCCTTTCAACTTTTCTTCCTCAACTCTAACTCTTATAATTCCTGCATTAACTTAAAGCTGATAAGCTCTTTGTTCTAACTGCCCATTAAGCAGAGAGAGAGTTGGAAGGGAAATTTCCTATTCAGCTGCAGCAAACATGGGGTGTGACATTTTTAGAAAAATCAGTAACTGTAGTTTCCAGAGAATTGTTGTTATACATAGTACATACTTCTCATAATTTACTCTGTAATATTGGTATATTTTGGGTTAAGTTTATTTCTATAGTTGACCCCCGAGTATGGCACCATGGAAATCATTGTGAGTCTGACAAACAGCCACCTGCAAGATATATTTTAGAATACAACTCACTGCAAGTTAGAAATTGCCTCTACATTTTGGTTTCATAATGAAAACTTGTTTTGCAAAGTGGTGAAGACTGGGTAGTGAGTCTTGGATTGAATCCAAGTGTATTTATTTGGTGACATAATGGCAACTACCATAACAAAAGCCTTTTATAGGTAGTTTCTACTGTAAATTAGTCCTAAGTTGTGTCATTAGTGAGAAAAACACTCTTTATCAGTTTTAACATGAATTCAAAAATTTAGAACCACCCGTACATCCTGGCAAATGCTCCTAAGTATAAAGCTAATTGTCTCTGCAATACATTTTACTACTTTCTTTTATTCAGAATCTTTTTCTTAGGTCCATCAAAGACAGCTAAAATTATGCATTGTTATGCATGGTATAACATTAGCATTATATCATTCTTTATTAAGTTTTTATCTTTATTTTGACAACTTGTTTTAAGTGTTGGCTAAGTGATGACTTTTGCAATTAATGTGTAACAGTTGCTATAAGCTTTTTTAATTTGACAAGCTCATGTCTAAAATGTTAATAACTTTTCCAGTTAGCAAAAAGTAAACAAATTATACGGTATCATAAGAAAAATTCATATGTGGATAGTGATACAAGAAGATAATTTTAAAGATATTTATAATGTGATGTGATGACAGTGACATAATATTTTTTATTTTTATTTCTGGTTTCAGTCAATTTGTATCTCATATTTGTAAGTACTAAATTCACAATTTTTTTTAGATATAAGAAATCAAGCTATGGGTAAATAATATTGGCCTTTCCCTTGATATGTAATAACATCTCCTTCAATAATTCAATTTATTGGAAGATATACTAAGGGCAAGCAAAGAACTTTTGGATTAATACAAATATTTTCTATTTTTTTCAGATATTTTATTGTATGAAAAGTCCTCTCTCTTGCTTTCTTAAACTTGTTAATGCTATTCTTTCTGTTTTATAGAGCTAAATGTTTATCCTGTTTTCCACGGCAGACACTGTATGTTTATCTTTTATTCTGAGTGAAGATATAAGTTTTAAACTTGATTATAACTTGGCTTAATATTTGAGAAAGCACTTATGCTGAAGGGGGAACATTTAATTTTGCTGATGTTGGGTCATATCATTTCTAGAAAAAAAATCAGAGTTTTGATATAAATATTCAGTGATATTTATTTCTTGTTATTTGGGGAAGGATGTTTGTCCTGTGGTTACTTTTCTCTTGACATGTGCTGATGATATAATTTATCTTCTGTTTTCTTGTTCCTTCCCTATCAACTCCAAACTTTACTCCCCAGATGCAGATTAATATAAAGATAATGAAACAAGCATCAGGGTCTCTTATTTCTCAGGCCCTGTCTAAGGTCCTGGGGGAGTCCTAGTTAAGTATTAAATGGTCAAATATATTTTTGTAACATTTAGTAAAGTAAGATAGTTTAAGACCACTGTGTCTTTTCATACTGAGAATAATGACAAGCTCTTATTAAGAGTTTTAATATTTAACAAAGACTATAGAAGTAGAGGTGGAGAGAAGGGACAGAATTGTGAGATATTTGGGAGATAGACTGTTATCTCTGATCTTCTCATGACCTATTTTCCAACTAATTTGAACTTATTGGTACTTCCCAGGCATCATCTAGTGTTCTCACCTCTGTGCTCTGACAGTTACATTTTCTCTCAGTCTGGAATCTCATTCATCCTTTGAGGTCCAGTTCTGGTGTCAACTGGCATTCCTCTAGGGCTAAACACGTAGTCAGCTCTTAGTGCTTAGTGTTGATTGCAGAGGTGACCTCAGGCATGAGTCGTCATGTGATTTTCTCTAAACCTGACAACTTGGCTTTTTCTTTCTTTTCTTTTCTTGCTTTGGAGTGGAGAGGAGAATGGGACATTAGCCATAGCTTTCCTTAAGCAAAGGAAGCACTGTTCATAGGAGACCCAGCATTACCCCTTGATTTTGATAAAGTCCAAAGGCCTCTGATCTTGTCCTTGGCATCACTGATTGTTTTGGAACCAGACCAAGTGCAGGTGTAATTTTTGGAGGGAGTCAAAGAGGTTAAGGTGTGATTATAGTCTGAGGATGAATTACTCCCACAGCATTTGCTCTTTGCCGCATAGGAACATGAGAAGAGTTAGGACTCAGAACCAACTGAAAATTCTGAGTATTCTACTTACCAGCTGTTGTACCATAGGGAAAATATTTAACTTTTCTGACTTTTCTCCTCTGGAAAATAATGATAGAGGGACATTATCTTTTCTGCCTACTGAAGGTTCACCAAAAATGAACTGACAAAAGCCAGATTAATATGAGAAAGGTCTACAAAGTTTATTTAATGTGCATGGGAGAAAATCACATAAGTATGGTTATCCAATAACCCAATGAGGCTCAGTTGCTTGTATACCCTTCTTCATAGGGAGAGCTGAAAAACGTTGGTGATTTTTTTGAGGGGTAGTGGCTATTAGGGAGAATGAATAGACCCAAGAGACAGAAATTAACTTGTAAATGAATCCCCTTGGAATTTGAACGAACTAGATATTATCTTGTGAAAAAGTCTATCCAGGTGTGGTTACATTCCTCAATGTTTTTATCTGTGACAGATAATGAGATTTCAAGGAGGGGACAGAAGGCAATTGCATTCTCTTTGGCAAGTGCAGTCTTAAAGTAGATAGGGGAATATCAGGGTAGAGTCTGTGCCAGCATCTTCTGACCTTTAAGGGTCTTTAATTTAAAACAATCATCATACAACGGGCACCATATTTAGGAGTGAAGTTCCCTGGGCTCCTTCAAGGCATATTTCTATCTATTGGTTTTTTGGGGACTTTAAAAAAAAAGGAATATATATCTAAATACCTTGTTCATGCTGTGCTAAATAGCAATTCAATATAAGTTAGTTTTCTTCTTTCTTCTTCCAGTTTTCACCTTCAGCATCTTTCTAAGTCAACATGTGATTCAAGCAACAAAGTCATCCTGGTAGATTTTAGCTAATTAAATTTACGTTTTGCGGATTACTTTGTATGTTCACATACACTATCCTAATTTATCTTCTTACTGATGTAATGAGGTTAGCTGAGGAGTCAGAGAAGGTAGCAATCAAAATGGGCATGCACGTGCATACACTCACACACACACACACACACACACACACACATACACAGATACATTTAGACATGTTGGTGTGCCCTAGATAATTATTATCCAATTCTGATGGATAAAAAAGCTGGGATCCCAAAATTCAAGTTACTTGCAAACACTGACGTATCACTTCTCTTTGCACACTTTCCTGTTTTTCACCTGTCTGACTCCTGTTTGTTCCGTTTGGCCTTCAAGGGTCACTCGTGACAGCTTCTTCCCCTTTCCTGTTACTGTCACCTCTGCCAGCCTGGGTGAGGTGCCCCTTGTCTGTGCTCCCATTGTTTTCTATACATCTTTATCATAGACCTTATCATACTGTGTATACTTATCCTCCAATACACTGTATACTTCTTGGCGAAAAAGAACATTACTCATTCTTTTAGCACAGTGTTTTATAGGCAATCTGTTAAAAATTACCTGTTGAATGAAAGAACAAAAGTTAATGGTGACTGGGAAGTAGAAATTATTCAGGACCATGTGTTAAAAAATCTAGGGATTCTTTAGATGGAAAGAACCGGGATCTATTAATTTTTGTTTGTGGGGCAGCTGTGTGTGTGTGTGCGCACGTATGTGTAAAGACAAAGACTACTGTTTCATTATCGATATTACCATACAAGACTTGGGTCTATGTGCCTGTGCACAAAAAAAGGCACACACCAGGATTTTCAGCAAGAGAAAGTGAGTCATTTATTGTAGATCATCAAGCAAGGAAGACGTGCAGCTAATGCTGAAGATCTGAACTCCCCAATGACTTACAAGCAACAGTTTTTAAGACAAGGGTACATTTTAAGAAAGCCGAAGTTACACACAAAGTCATAAATCAACATAGGCACTTCTAAAGAGAGAGCTGGGCACTCTGTGGAGGAGTTTTTTTTACATGACCTGAGGCCTTACTCTAGTGGTATGTTTATATCAGTGATATTCACCATAGATTATATTTGCATTCATCCTGGGGACAGCTTTGAATATAGAGGTTATATATCGGCTTTGCCCAAAAAGGTGGGATATCTTGAAGTAGGGGCTCACAGGTCATAGGTGAATTTAGAGATTTTTTTTATTTTTTGATTTGCAATAGGCTAAGGAAGCAATGCTTTGTTTAAAAGCTTGGGGTTCAACAGAAATAAACGTTAAAGGTTAGCCTGTGGACTGTGTATGTTTCATATGACGCTCCCCAGGACCCCCAGGAAGAAATTTAGGGCAAAGAATGGTGATTTAAGTTTAGTTCTCAGTTTTCTGAGGTCATTTTTCTTTCCCTCTTTCTTTCTTTCTTTCTTCCTTCCTTCCTTCCTTCCTTCCTTCCTTCCTTCCTTCCTTCCTTCCTTCCTTCCTTCTTTCTTTCTTTCTTTCTTTCTTTCTTTCTTTCTTTTCTCTCTCTCTCTCTCTCTCTTTCTTTCTTTCCCCTCTCTCTCTCTTTCTTTCTTTTTTCTGAGATGGAGTTTCCCTTTGTCACCCAGGCTGGAGTACAGTGGCATGATCTCGGTTCACTGCAATCTCTATCTCCTGGGTTCAAGCGATTCTCGTGTTTCAGCCTCCTGAGTAGCTGGGACTACAGGGGCCTGCCACCACGCCTGGCTAATTTTTTTTGTATTTTTAGTAAATACAGGGTTTCACCATGTTGGTCAGGCTGGTCTCAAACTCCTGACCTCTTGATCTACCTGCCTTGGCCTCCCAAAGTGCTGGGATTACAGGCGTGAGCCACTGTGCCCGGCTGTTTGGCATTTTTCATCTGGGGAGTCCAGGTTTCTGAGCAACAACTCAAGACCATATGTTAAGATGTTATCCTTTAGTTTTCAGAGGGAACCAAGACACCATGTGACTCCGATTTGTTTGGGAGGCTATTGCTGAAGTTATTGCCATCTTCTTGGTTATCAGGTTGTGCATTTATTTTTGCTAGCTAGGTGCCAGAATTTTTCTTAAAGGGACTGGAGATATATATATATATATATATATATATATATATATATATATTACTTTTATGCTTGGGGAGAGATCCCAGCAGGCCTCTAAGATGGGTCTCTGCTCTATCTCATTGATGCCGGAGACTGTATCAATTCTTTATAGTACTTCCAAGCTAGTTTAATTGGTGTATACAGAATATGTCATGCTAAAATAGACATTGTGTAGAAGCCAAGGCTGTTGGCCCTATAAAGTTTCCCTGAAAAAATCAACTATCCAAAGACTGACTAATTATAGAAAAAGCATAAAAACTTACTGTGTACATTCAGCAGGCTTCAGAATGAAGACTCAACTTCCTAAGGAGATACAAAACTTCCCAAAGAGATATGCCATCTTGAGGTTACAGAAAGAATAGGGACTTGGATTGTCACAAAACAGGTTATGGGAAGTGGGAGAAGAGGAATTCTCTTGAGGGACAATAAGTGATTACAAGACAGAATGAATGGATAGAGAACAGAGATTAAGTGATAAACAGTTCTCTTTCGAATCTGAATAAGGCTGTGAGTCAGGCATTATCTTTAAGAGTCTGGTCAGGTATGATTACATTCTTTGTCTTGTCTCTGCAATAGATAATGAGATTACAGAGAGGAGATTCAAAAAAAAAAAAAAAAAAAAAAAAAAAAAAAAAAAAAAGGGAAATGCAATTTAAAAACACAGGAGATACCACCTTAAAAAAAAAAAAAAAAAACCAAAAAGACAAAAAAACAATTGTACTCCCTGGTGGCCAGAGAATTAAGGCAGATAGAGGAACTTCAGACAACTTGACCCTATGCTTTCAGAGAAACAGTAAGGGGTGGGAACATGTCAAGGGGACCTTAAATCTTCCATTTTTCTGAGCAACAACAATTATAATCCTTGGAGAAAAATAGAAGTCACAAAAAAACAGTAAATGTTATTTATGGAAAGGGGAAGAGTCAACTTATCCTTTTGCTCTTCTAAGGGTACTTGACAAGAATGAGTCACGTAATAGGAAGGTAGGCTCATTCTTCTAAGCCAGCACCAGACAGGTGGCTTTCTTCCTCTTCCACAAGCAATTTTACTTCAAAAAAGACAGGAAGGGAGTGGCTTTTTATATAGATATGGGGAAATTTTGACAAACAAACCTGATAAGTGGGGAGAAAGGAGAAAGGTAGAGGAAGCTTGAGTTCATGTCCAAGATGACTCCTTATTTTTCTTGATTCTCTATAGGTACTGCTAAAGAGAGAGCTGGGCACTCTGTGGAGGAGTTTCTATTCATGACCTGAGGCCTCACTCTAGTGGCACGGTGTTAGTAGTGAGATTCACCATAGACTATATTTGCATTCATCCTGGGGACAGTTTTGAATTCACCTACACTTTATAATAAGTAGAATATTTGCTCACAGATTTCACTTTGCTCTAGTGTCTTAATGATCTTCCCCCAGTGCCTCTAATAGACTTAAACATAATAGAAGCTAATTTTGACTCTAATTCAATGTTCTCTGTAGGAGAAGATGACTGAAGTTTAATTATAATTCCTTTATACCAAATGTGTGTGCATGCTCCAGCATTTGATGGGATTCCTCCAAAATTTCCATCTCAAAATCAGCCCATCCGTAGAACCGTTCACATGCTGCCCAGTTAATTATAATGGAATGTGATGGTTTGGGGCTTTTGTATTCCAAACATAGCACCATGACATCTATAAAAACAAGCTTCTGAAAAGCTAGTAAGACAAGGGCCTTTGTGCCATTTCAAATGTTTTTGTTTTGTTTCGTTTTTCCTCCTTACGTAAATAGGCCAAAGGGGGACTAACAAAAAATGTTAGTTATGTAGTTTTTTGTTAAATGTGCAGGCCATTTCTTTGCCCCTAATCGTCTCTATCTCTTATGTACAGCTAGGAAGAAAACTCACAGTTCCTCCAAGACTCAGAAGTCTTTAAAACACAGTCTAGCAGTCTAGCACATGGTGGATTTAAAACATATTCACTATTACTTTTAAAAATTAAATTTTCCCAATATAATTACCTTTTAGAAGAGTGCATAATAGACTGTTTAATAAAAGCAATAATTAGTCTTTATGTTTATTTTCTGTCTCCTAAACCACAGACCTGAATAATAGATGCTACATAGAAAACTGTATTTCGCAGATTAAATTGACACTATGTGGATTACTACGTGTATGCTCCATTCATATGCATGTATGTGGAAGGGGATGATTGAGGCTGTACTCCCCAAATGATACAACATGGGGATGTCAACAGAGAAGGGAGGAGAAGTATCAATCTGAATGGACACTATAAAAAATGTTGCTGGGCAACATCTAGAGGTGCAACAAGGATGGAAACACTTTTAAAGCACTAGAAATATTATAGAATGAAGGAAAGTATATTTGTGGACCTGGCCTGGTACAGGGAGAATACAAACATATGAAAATATTTTGATGAGTCACTTGGATCTGAAGGTAAGATTGCAAGAGGTGTGCTTGTGTGGCAATAGATAATACATTGCCTCAAAGGAAGGTGGGCCTGGTTAGCCAAAAGCTTTTTATTTTCTTTAATGAATGATGGTTTGAGACTTTTTCACCAAAGCTGATTTTTTCAGGGAAATAGATGACAAACTAAGCATTACTGTTAGAGTAGGCAGATAGACATGAGCAGGAAAGGGAGCTCCCAGGGGTGGAAGCCCCAGAACGTCTTGCATCCCAGAGACCACCCCAAACATGCATGCCAACTGTGAGCAGAGAGGAAGGGAAATACTTACAAAGAACAGAATGCCCTTTAAGACACCCAGAAATTACTCAATCTGTGATTGAACTGTCTGAATATAGCTGGCTACATGCTGATAAGAAGGGTCAAGTGGTGAAAGGGAAATTCCTGAAAGATGTGCAGACACAATAAATACAGATTTGACTGCTATATGACCTTCCTGAGGTGGCAGTGATTAGCAACACTACCATTAGGTATGATTCGTATTGATCATCAGGCCCTGCAAATGCACATCCACTGATGGTAAGGGAGAATCCAACAAACCTGGGCAGGAGCGAGGGGGTTACAAAGGCAGAGACTTAAGACAGAAGCAGGAAACTAGAAAAAGATGGAGACTTAAGACAGAGACGGGAACTTAAAGAAAAAGTCTGACATAATAAAAACTTCAACCTAGAACTCCCAGGACTGTCCCTAGCCAGGGTGAGCATGCTCCTCTCTTGGACATACGTTTATTTTCTTAATAAACCTTTTTGGTTCCTTTACTAATTGGTCCCTTGGCTGAATTCTTTCCTTCAAGAAGACAAGAACCAAGATCCTTCACTTCGTGGTAACACTAAGAAAGTGCTCTTTCCTCTGTGTCTTTTTCTCTCATTGTGTTTGATCTTATCTCCAAATAAACATTGGTAAATACCTAAACAATTCCATTTATTGGGGTTCAATATTATGCACTGGACTTAGAAGCTCACAAATCCATTTCTCTAGCCCAGTATATGCAACAATTTTGGCCAATTAAGGTTTGGCCAATTGAACCATCCTTAGGTTCTAGTTGCAGAATGACACAGAATCAAATTATTTTCTCTTCACATGAGTGTGCTTGTATAAAAAGATCCAGAATCAGAAGTGTAAATAAATTCAAAAGAAGCATTAATATCCTCTTCTACTTCTGTACAGGCATTATAGACACAGTCTGGTGAATTGTTGCCTTGGCTTATTAGTTTCAAAAGGCTTAAAAAAAAGTCTAATTGGAGATTCCTCATGAAAATGTTCTAGCAAAGCCAATTTAAAAGGAGCCTATATGGTCAATCAATATTTTTGATGAACTTCATGCAAAGAATCAGACTAAGTATCATAAGTCCAAAACTTATTTCACTGATAAATTGGGCTTACTCTGATTTCTCTTTCAGTAGAAAAAGGAGATGCAAGACAAAAAAAAAATGTAGGTTTCAGAAGACAGCTATAGTATACCTGTTGTTAAATTCTAGCCCTGACCATTGTTTTTAAGTTTTTATTATTTTCTTATAATTTGGACTAAATTCTGAATTATTTCCTGCTGTAGCAAGTCTGTAAAGAAGAACCACAATGCAATTATAGTTTTTAGTTGATTTCTCAATGGAATAGGTTTTTATTACAAATCTCTCATTATTTCTTCCAAGAAAACAAAAATTATAAAATTTTGAATACTAGAGATTATTTAAAAAATGATAACTGTTATAAAAATCAGTGACTTGACTGTGGACTATTGAGGAATGAGTCTTCCCAGAACTGAGGGATGAAAAATGTCTATCACTCTAAGCTCAGCAAAGGGTGATCATCAATGCTTCTATGGGAAGATTTTTAACCAACAGAGGGACATAAAAAAGAAAACTATCTCAGAACAGTCTGAGAGTTATATGAGATATGCAAAATTTATCAGGCCCAGAGAAACGTGAGTATGGGACTTTAGTTATGCCCTTTACACTCATGCCTGGGAAAAATTGTTTAAAAACATTTTGTTCCTGACTAGTTGTCTCCGCCATTTATCTTTACACTTCCAGAATTTGTAATACAACAATAATGTATGGCCAATCAATAGCTTCTTGTTTTAATGTAAATTCTTAGTAAACAATGTAGGAAATGCCTCTTCTTTTCCTTAAAAAATCCACTTGTCTAGGCCAGTGTCCAAAATAGTTTTTCTCAGATATTCTTCTAGGATTTTTAGATTTTTAGGTTTTATTTTTGGTCTTTAATTCATCTTGAGTGCATTTTTATGTATTGTGAGAGGTGTGGGTCCAGTTTCATTCTTCTGCGTGTGGCTATCCAATTTTCTTAGCACTGTTTATTGAGTAAGGTGCCACCTCACCAGTGTATATTTTTATTGACTTTGTCAAACATCAGTTGGTTATAAGTATGCAGTATGCAGCTCTCGTCTAGATTATCTATTCTGTTCTGTCCATCTGTGTGTCTACTTTTATACTAATACCATCCTGTCTGGGTTACTGTAGCCCTGTAACATAATTTGAAGTCAGGTAATGTGATGCCTCCAGCTTTGTTCCTTTTGCTGAGGATTGCTTTAGCTATTTAGCCTCTTTTTGGTTTTACATGAATTTTAGAATTGCTTTTTCTAATTCTGTAAAAAATGACACCAAAAAAAATTACCCCAAAATTTGGTAATTTTACAAAGATTGCATTGAATCTTAGATTGCTTTGGGCAGCACGGTCATTTTAATGATATTGATTCTTCCAGTCATGAGCATGGGATTTTACTTTTTAATTTGTTTGCGTCATCTATGATTTCTTTCTTCAGTGCTTTGTAGTTCCTATAAGATCTTTCACCTTCTTGGTTAAATACATTCCTAGGCATTTTATGTTTTTGGTAGCTTTGTAAATCGCCTTCTTGATTTGGTTCTCAGATTATTATTAGTGTATAGAAATACTACTGATTTCTGTATGTTAATTCTATATCATGAAACTTTCCTGAATTCATTTATCAAATCAGAGAATTTTTTTGGTGGAGTCTTTAGGGTTTTCTACCTAAAAGAATCATATTGTCAGTGAACAGAGACAAACTGACCTTCTTTTTCCAATTTGGATGTTTCTTTTTTCCTTTTTCTTGATTTCTCTATTAGGACTCCTAGAACTATGTTGAATAAGAGTGGTGAAAATGGGCATCCTTGTCTTGTTCTAATTCTTAGAGGGAATGCTTTCAGCTTTTTCCAATAAGTATAATGTTGGCTGTGAGTTTGTCATATATGGTATTTATTATGTTGAGTTTATGATGTTCCTTCTATGCCTAGTGTATTTGGGATTTTTATCATGAAGAGATGCTGAATTTTATTGAATGCTTTTTCTGCATCTGTTGAGATCATATAGTTTTTGTGCTTAATTCTATTTATGTTATGTGTGTCACGTTTAATGATTTGTGTATGTTGAACCATCCTTGTATCCCTGGGATAAATCTCACCTGATCATAGTGTGTTGTCTTTTTGATGTGCTATTGAATTATATTTCCTAATATTTTGTTGAGGATTTTTGCATTCTCAAAAGTAAAAACAACAACAAAAATAGACAAATGAGACTTAATTAAACTGAAACCTTCTGCACAATATAAGAAATAATCAACAGAGTGAAACGTCTACAGAGTGGGAAAATATTTGCAAATGATGCATTCAACAAGGGCTAGTATCAAGAATTCACAAGGAAGTCAAACAACTTAACAGGAAAAGAACAAATACACCCATTAAAAATAAGCAAAGAACATAAACAGACATTTCTCAAAAGGAGACATACAATTGGCCAACAAACACATGAAAAACTTCTCAACATCACTAAACATCAGAGAAATGCAAATTAAAACCAAAATGTGAGCCATCTTACACCAGTCAGAATGGCTATCATTAAAAAGTTTAAAAATAACAGATGTTGGTAAGGATGTAGAGAAAAGGCAATGCTTTACACAGTTGATGGGAATGTAAATTAGTATAACATTTATGGAGAATACTGTGAAGATTTCTCAAAGAAATGAAAAATAGAATTACCATTCAATTCAGCAATCTCACTACTGAGTACATATTCAAAGAAAAAGAAATCATTATATCAAAAAGATACCTGCACTCATGTATTTATCACAGCGCTACTCACTATGGCAAAGATACAGAATCAACCTAGGTGTCTATCAGTGAAGGCCTGGATAAAGAAAATGTGATATGTATTTATACCATTTATACTACTCAACCATAGAAAAGAATGAAATCATGTATTTTGCTGCTACGTGGAGAGAAATGCGGGCCTTTATCCTAAGCGAAATAACTCAGAAAGAGAAAGTCAAATACCTCATGTTCTTACTTATAAGTGGGAACTAAACAATGAGTAGGCATGCATATACAGACTGAAGTAATAGACATTGGAAATTACAAACAGGGTGGGAGGGGAATGAGAGTTGAAAAACCACTTATTGGGCACAGTGTTCACTCTTTGGTTAATGGGTACATTGAAAGCTTAGAGTTCACCACTATGCAGTATATGCATGTAGGAACCTGCACTTGTACTCACTAAATATATTTAAAAAAATAAAATAAAATGCATTGGTAAACATCAATGAAAATTTTAAAACAGGAAAACAACAAAAATAATATCAGTTTGCTTGTAACTTCTGCTTATCAGGCAACTTGAATCTTTGCTCCTTGGTTGTAATTCTCCAACTTGGCCCAAATAAACTCTAATTTTTTTAAGTTTGCTTCAGTTTTTTCCTTTAGGTCAACAAGTAGCAGCTAAGAATACCACTCCAATAAAATTGGTTTTGTAAGAATATGATTAGAACATGGGAATGAGGATAACAATAACAAAATAAAGTCTAGTAATGCAAAAGTGAGGATTATTGACAGGAATAATTTAATGGTTATATGTTGGAGATGTTGGACAGGTGTGCAGGTCAAATTGGTAGGCTCATGCCAATTTTTAGATATACCTGTTCAAGTTCACTCAATGGTTGAGTTTTTTTAAAATTTTTGCTTTGTGGGTATTTATACCTTTGTCAACTCTATACCCTAAAATCTTGATGAAAATCTTAATTTTAACGGAGGTACTGCAGTCTATTTGTATAATACTTTCCATTTTATATATAAAATAAACTACATATTCAAATATAGATAACATACTTATGTAGGATTTAAGGTGGTATAATATGAGATTTTTAAAAAATGTATTGCACACTGTCAGATGTATATATTAAACTTTGGCTTTAGTTTTACAAAGTATTGTATTTTTTTCAATAAATAGCCTTAATTAAATTTAATCTGCCAATTCATATATAGGAAAATTACATTATATATTCCTATTAAACATAATTAGTTGATTAGATTAATTAAATCATCATAAATGTAGATAGAGACATGTAAGTGCATTGTTTTATACTTTAAGTACTTTTCCAGAATGTTCACATTTACTTTACAATTCATACTGTTGCAGTTATAGTTAATGAAGTAATAAAATGATACGCTAACTGCTTCACCTTTTCACCTACTTATATGAAAAAAATGTTGAGCAATAACTTTTAGGAAAGATATCTAGAAACACCACATGTAACTTGTTCTTGCATTTGTATTTTTCCTTATTTGTCTCTTTTATCTCATTCCTATGTGAGATAAATGAAAAGGTTTCCCTGAAAAGACCAAGTATACAGGAGAGCATAAAGAGCAACTAAATGCTTCACCCTTGACCTTCATTTTCACCATTAAAGACGTATTCCTTTGGGTCTCAAAGATTTAAACTACAAGGGAAACTTACTGAATGAAATGCAAATATTCCTGGGAGAAATAACATCTTAAAATGTAATCTGCTGAGTTTTTTTAAGCAATTAGTTAACTGCAGGTGAGAGAAGAATAGAAGCACAGAATAGATGTTGGAAGTAGAAGGTGAGAACAATGGACAGAAGAAAAGAATGTTAGAGGCACCAAATGTAAAATATACCCAAATTTTATTTGAGGTCAATCATCTCATTTTAAAAGTTTTAGATTTTCCCTAATATGTGAAAAATTGTATATATGTCCACAATCTAGTATTCTGATTATGAAACATTTGCTATTCAAGTGAATAGTAAAGGGATTTTCTTATTATGACAACTTTCAGATACTAAAAATACAAATTTATTGAGAATTTTATTGGTAACCTGGCTTAGAATTTCTTTAGCCTAAAATATAACTGAATATCCAGCTTTGACGACAAAGCACAAAAACGGGGAGCTTCAGGGAATTGGAAAGTGCAACAGATATCATGGGGTAGAAGGAGCTTGTAAAAGTAACTTCACAAATTTGTTTATGATCTCCTGGGTTCACTCCTCGGTGGTACCTGGGATAACTGGACCCAAAAAGCATGTCGAAAACTTTGAGAATTGATCTCAGGGAGAGAGTCTTTCAGTCTCAGATGGGCAACTGAGTGATATTCACACAGGACAGTTCTTAGCAGCACTACAATGATGTTAAAACTGAACTGATATTAAAATCACAGCATACACTTGAAGAATCTGAACATAATCTTGTTAATTGCCAACCCAAACAAAAATGTCAACATTTCCCTATTTAACAAGATATAAACAAGATACAAGGGCTCAAACAAAATATTGAAAGTGTCTAAGATAGAATACAAAGTTGTTCAGCATTTGGAGAATCAGGGATATCTTAGCTCAAAATGAAAAAGGCTATAAACAGATAACATCTCTAACACAAAACAGACATTGAAATTTCTTGACAAAAATGTAAAGAACCTATCATCAAAATGCCACAGGAAATAATTGTGAGCACTCTTGAAATAAGTGGATAGGTAGAAAATCTGAACAGATAAATAGAAGATACAAAGAAAAATTCAATGAAAATTTAGATCTAAAATATACAATCACTGAAAATTAAAAGCTCAACAGTAGAATGGAAATAGCAGTGAAGCTAGTGAATTCAAAGACAGATTCATAAATATTGTCTATATTTCTAATTAATTCAAGGTCAAAAAAGGCTCAAGAAAAATTAGAAAAAAATTTGAAATAACTAAAAATGAAAATACAAAATATTAGAACTTTTTAGAGGCAGCCAAATCAGTGTTTAGGGGAAATTTATAGCATTCAGTACTTAATCCTAAAACAAAATCTCAAACCAATACTGTAGATTTACACATTAACAAACTGAAAAGAAGACAAACAACAACAAAGCATAACCAAATTAGGAAAAGGAAGGAGATAATAAAGAATGGAAATAAAAATTAAATCAGTAAAAATATAGAAAGTTAAAATATAGTCATTGGAAAGTAATAAAATTGATAAAACTTCATCAAGACTGCAGAATAATTTAAAAAAAGAGAGAGAAGATAAAAATGATATTATCAGAAATAAAAGAGGGTAATGGTCAGTTGCAGTGGCTCACACTTGTAATCCCAGCACTTTGGGAGGCCAAGGCTGGAGGATCACTTGATCCCAGGAGTTCAAGACCAACCTCAGCAACATAGTGAGGCCCAGTCTCTACAAAAAAAAAAAAAATCCCCCCCCCAAAAAAAAAACAAACAAAACAAAAAATTATCTGGGCATGACGATGCACAACTGTAGTCCCAGATGCTTAGGAGACTGAGGTAAGAGGATCAGTTGGGCCCAAGTGGTTAAGGTTGCCGTGAGCCATGATTGTACCACTGCACTCCAGCCTGGGAAGTGAGACCTTATCTGGATAGAAAGATCGAGTGAGACCCTATCTAGACAGAAAGACCCTATCTAGACAGAAAGATAGAGTGAGACCCTATCTAGACAGACAGACAGACAGACAGACAGAAAGAAAGAAAGAAAGAGAAAGAAAGAAAAGAAAGAAAGAAAGAAAGAAAAGAAAGAAAGAAAGAAAGAAAGAAAGAAAGAAAGAAAGAAAGAAAGAAAGAAAGAAAGAGAAAGAAAGAAAGAAAGAAAGGAAGGAAAGAAAGAAAAGAAAGAAAGAAAAGAAAAGTAAAAAAGAAAAAGAAAAGAAAAGAAAAAAAGGAAAAACAGGATTTCCATCAAGATGGTCAAATAGGAACAGCTCCAGAGGGCAGTTCCCAGTGAGAGTGATGCAGAAGGCAAGTCATCTCTGCATTTCCAACGGAGGTACCAGGTTCATCTCAATGGGACTGGGTGGACAGCGAGTGTAGTCCAAGGAGGGCAAACTGAAGCAGGGTGGGGTGTTGCCTCACCCAGGAAGTACAACTGGCCAGACGACCCCCTCAACAGAGGCCATCAGGGACTTATCCTAGGCCATGCTGGCACTATGGTTCAAATACTATGCTTCTCCCATGGTCTTTACAGCCCACAGACCAAGAGATTTTTGCCAGGCTGGCAAGTGCCACGGGTTACCAGCATAAATCAAAACAGCCATTTCAGCAGGCACTGCAGGTTTTCGGTAGTGCCTGAAATGCCTGTGAGATAGACCCTCCACTCCCCACCAAAAATGGGGACCTGAGGGCAGAGGGCCAAGTGAGCTGGCTCGGCGGGTTCCTCCCCTGTAAAGACTAGCAAACTGAAACCCTCTAGCTTGAGAGTTTCACATCCACCGCAGCAGTTTCAGCTCAACCTGAGACGATTGAGCTCAGTGGGGGAAAGGGTATCTGCCATTGCCAAGGCAGTTCTAACCATACCTGTATAAACAAAATTGTGAAGAAGTTTACACAGCAGCTGGACTGAGCCTGCAGCAGCTCAGCATTGCCTCTGCAGGCAGACTGTGACTAGACTCCCTCCTTGCTGGGCAGAACATCTCTGAATAAAAGGCAGCATCACCTCAGGGACTTATAAATAAAACCCCACCTTCCCAGGACAAAACACCTGGGAAAAGGGGCACTTGTGAACACCACTGCAGCAGACTTAAATGTCCTTGCCCAGCAGCTCTGAAGGGAGGAACAGAGCTCCAAGCATAGCACTTGAGCTCTGATAAGGGACACAGTGCCTCCTCAAGCAGCTCCCTGACCCCCATATATCCAAAAAGACACCTCATACAGGAGAGTTCTGGTTGACATCTGGTGGGTACCCTTCTGGGAAGAAGCTACCAGAGAAAAGAACAGGCAGCAATCTTTGCCGTTTTGCAGCCCCCAGTGGTGATTGCCAGTCAAACAGGGTCTGGAGTGGACCTCCAGCCATCCTGCAGCAGAGGGGCCTGACTGTTAGAAGGAAAACCAAAAAACAGAAAGAAATAGCTTCAACATCAACAGAAAGGACGTCCACTCGGAGACCCCTTCCAAAAGTCACCAACTTCAAAGACCAAAGGTGGAAAAATCCACAAAGATGGGACAAAGCCAGCACAAAAAGGATGAAATCACCAAAAACCAGAATGCCTCTCTGCCTCCAAGGATCACTCCTTACCAGCAAGGGAAAAAACTGGATGGAGAATGAGTTTGATGAATTGACAAAAGCAGGCTTCAGAAGGTGGGTAATAACAAACTTTTCTGAGCTAAAGGAGCATTTTCTAAACCAATGCAAAGAAACTAAGAACATTGAAAAAAGGTTAGACGAAATGCTAATTAGAAAAGCCAACTTAGAGAAGAACATAAATGACTTGATGGAGCTGAAAAACATAGCACAAGGACTTCGTGAAGCATACACAAGTTTCAATAGCTGAATCGATCAAGCAGAAGAAAGGATAATAGAGATTCAAGATTAATTCAATGAAGTAAAACGAGAAGGCAAGATTAGAGAAAAAAGAGTGAAAACAAATGAACAAAGCCTCCGAGAAATATGGGATTATGTGAAAAGACCTAATCTACATTCCCGAATGTGACGTGGTGAATGAATCCAAGTTGGAAAACACTCTTCAGGATATTATCCAAGAGAACTTCCCCAACCTAGCAAGGCAGACCAATATTGAAATCCAGGAAATACAGAGAACACCACAAAGAAATTCCTCAAAAAGAGCAATCCCAAGACACATAAGTCAGGTTCACCAGGGTTGAAATGAAGGAAAAATTGCTAAGGGGTGCCAGAGAGAAGGGTCGGGTTACCCACAAAGGGAAGCCCAACTGACTCAAAGCAGATCTCTTGATAGAACCCTACAAGCCAGAAGAGATGGGGGCCAATACTCAACATCCTTAAAGAAAAGAACTTTCAACTCAAAATTTTATATCCAGCCAAACTAAGCTTCATAAGTGAAGGAGAAATAAAATCCTTTATGAACAAGCAATTGTTCAGAGATTTCATCACCACCAGGCCTGCCTTACAAGAGCTCCTGAAAGATGCACTAAACATAGAAAGGAGAAACCAGTTCCAGCCACTTCAAAAATGTAACAAATGGTAAAGAGCATTGACACAATGAAGAAACTATGTGAACGAATGGGCAAAACAATCAGCTAGCATCAAAATGGCAGGATCAAATTCACACATAACAATATTAACCTTTAATGTAAATGGGCTAAATGCCCCAATCAAAAGACACAGACTGGCAAATTGGATAAAAAGCCAAGACTCTATGGTGTGCTGTATTCAGGAGACCCATCTCATGTGCAAAGATACACATAGATTTAAAATAAAGGGATGGAAGAAGATTTATCAAGTGAAAGAAGAGAGAAAAAAAAAAAAGACTAGGGTTGCAATCCTAGTCTCTGATAAAATTGACTTTAAACCAACAAAGATCAAAAGAGACAAAGAAAGGCATTACATAATGGTAAAGGGATCAATGCAACAAGAAGAGCTAACTATCCTAAATATATATGCATCCAATACAGGAGCAGCCAGATACATAAAGCAAGTTTTTAATGACCTAAAAAGAGACTTAGACTCCCAAACAATAATGGTGGGAGAGTTTAACACTCCACTGTCAATACTAGACAGACCAATGAGACAGAAAATCAACAAAGATTATCCAGGACTTGAATGCAGATCTGGACCAAGTGTACCTAATAGACATCTACAGAACTCTCCACCCCAAATCCACAGAGTATACATTCTTCTCAGCATCGTATTGCACTTACTCTAAAATTGACCACATAATTGGAAGTAAATCACTCCTCAGCAAATGCAAAAGAATGGAATTTATAACAAACTGTCTCAGACCACAGTGCAATCAAATTAGAACTCAGGATTAAGAAACTCACTCAAAACCACACAAGTACAAAACAACTGAACAACCTGCTCCTGAATGACTACTGAATAAATAATGAAATGAAGGCAGAAATAAAGATGTTCTTCAAAACCAATGAGAATGAAACCACAATGTACCAGAATCTCTGGGACACATTTAAAGCAGTGTCTAGAGGCAAATTTATAGCAATAAATGCCCACATGAGAAGTGAGGAATGATCTAAAATTGACACCCCATCATCATAATTTAAAAAACTAGAGAAGCAAGATCAAACAAATTCAAAAGCTAGCAGAAGGCAAAGAAATAGCTAACATCAGAGCAGAACTGAAAGAGACAGAGGCACAAAATCGATAAATCCAAATCTGTTTTTTTGAAAAGATCAACAAAATAGATACACTGCTAGTCAGACTAACAAAAAAGAAAAGACAGAAGAATCAAATAGATGCAATAAAAATTATAAAGGGGATATCACCACCAATTCCATAGAAATACAAACAACCATCAGAGAATACTACAAACAACTCTATGCACATAAACCAGTAAATCTAGAAGAAACAGATAAATTCCTGGACACTTACACCCTCCCAAGACTAAACCAGGAAGAAGTTGAGTCCCTGAGTAGACCAATAACAAGGTCTGAAGTTGAGGCAGCAATTAATAGCCTACCAACCAAAAACAGTCCAGGTCCAGAGGACGGCAAATAATACAGAGAAGGTGGCTATCTGCTCATGAGGTCATCTAGGAACTCAGGTTTCTTCCTGCTCAATATCCTGTTTGCTGGTATGTTGACTTTGTCTGCCTTATTGCAGATGGAACACTAGCACCATGTCCATGCAGTGCAAGTCAGGGAAAGTAGAAGTGGAGGAAAAGCAACTCCTTTTGTTAAAGATAATACCTAAAAGTTATACATATAACTTCTAACATCTTATTAGTCAAAATGTATCATGGTGACATCTAACTCTGAAGAAGCTGGGACATACGTTGTCTAATAAGATGCTTGCATATCAGATAAATATGGAAAGTTCTACATCACTAACTGGAAGAAGGAGAGAATTTATGTTAGGAGACAGAAGTCTCTGCCACAGTCCCCACCTGATTCTTGAGTTTTTCTCCCCCTGATTGCAGTAGGAATAGAAGAGGAAGATATCAGAAAGAAATGGCTTCTCCTATACAAACAGACTGCAAAATGCCTGACCTTCCAGTTCCCAGGAGCGGTTCTGTGCCCCAAGCATGGCAAGTGAGTAGCAGAGCCAGAAGACATCAATGGAATGTTCCCGCTTGGACTGTAAGCCTTTAACAGCAGTCACAATGGAGTAAATTATGGAGGGCACTGAGTGTAAAACCTTGGAACTCTATCAGGAGATGGAAGTGAATACCATAAAATGACCGCTACTGAAACCCCTCTGGGAGTGATCTAATCAAATTTAGGTTAAGTTTTTTTTAAATTAACAATTATAAAATTTCCAGACTTTTTCTTGAAATTTAGTTGCAAATTAATGCCTACTACCATGGTCAAGGTACCTCTGGGCGGTGATTAATTAAGCATATGTTTGCATTTGATCATGATGTTCTTGTCAAGCATGCTGTACCTCATACACGTGAATATGGCTGTAAAGTTGACTTTTGGTTTTTTCTTTTCTTTTCCTCTGACTGCTTAAAATTCTGCTCAATCATCAACTATCCCTATACTGAAAATTAAGAATATAAAGTTATAATTCTATCCCTTTTTCTATACCCTCCTCAATTTTTTTTAACCAAGGTTTTCACCATTTTCTCTCTTTTAAAAAATTTTCCTCATGTGGTCTCCAAGAAAGATTTTGTGATCCTAAGGCTTTGGAGCCCACAATTAGAGTTAGGATGAACCTTGCTGTTGTTGGATCATGATATACTCTTCTCAGCCATTAGCCCTGAACCTCTTAGTGTTAAACTGTGACTCTAATGTTGCATATACTTAAAATATGTTTAGCTCTGGAGAGGTCTTCGAGAGTTCCCTAGCTATCAACTAGGCTTAAGAGGAAGCTTCATTTCATAAGGAACGATGCTGCCTATAACTTTGGAGTCCCTAATAAATATTTGCTGACTACATAATGGGAGCTACATATGTATTAATGAGATTGATTATTATTTTATTTTATTTATGAGGGCCTGTTGGTACAAGACCTCATTCTATCAATAAGTATTTTACATGCTTTGACTTATTTAACCTTCAAAACAATCAAACCAACTAGGTGTTATCATTTTCTCCATTTTCCTAACGAAGCAGAGAGAGAGTAAGTAATTAACCTGAGGTCACAAGTGGCAGAGCTGGGATTCAATCCAGCAATATGGCTCCAGAGTCTGTATAGTTAAACATGATATTAACCCAAAGAACTCTACAAACACAAAATCTATATACTTTAAGAAAAAAATAAAAGACAATTTTGTTATAATATATTGTCCAGAGTATTCCACCATGTTGGGCAAATAATTCAACATTTATTCTATACTGTGGCATTTGTTAAGTAACTAGTCTCACAATAGATGATTAAATGCATGCATTTGTATTGAGGTTCAATTGCAGAACTGACCTGTGTAGGGAAATTTTATTCCTTTTGGAAAATTCATTGTTAAAAGACCTCTAAGTGATTGATTTTTTAATTTGCATAACACACATTTACAAAACAAATTGGGTTAATTTTCAGGTGTGAAACTCTCTGGGAATTGGTAGTTTTTCTTGATGTAGCAAATATCTTGGTCACAGAGACTAACATTTCAAATGACATCCCTGCTTTCACAATCATGGGGCCTTATTTTATAAAGCCAATAGGATGTAATTACATTAGAGGTGTAATTTCACATTTGTGAAATTCTCCATAGCCCTCTGCAGCATAAATTAATTTTGTTGGATACCCACACACAGAACTTTAAACAGTAATATGAAACAATTCTAAAAGTTGGATACCACCAAAACCTTACAAAATGTTAAGAAATAGCTTTGTCACATATTTTAAGAGAGCAACAAAGAAAGCATTCCACCTTTGCCTTTGCAATCCAGCCTTTACAGCTTTTTTCTAGATACTGTATAAGCCCTTATGGAATGCGTTTTAAATCCTGCATAGCTTTCTATTGCTGTGGAAACAAATTGCCATATATCTGATGGCTTAAAACAACACAAACTTATTATCTTAGAGATTTGGGGTCAAAGTCTAAAATCAGACTGATTTGGGCAGGACTGATTGGCAGATCTGGTTTTTTCTGGAGGTTCTAGGGGAGAATTCATTCCTTGCTTCTTCCAGCTTCTACAGGCTACCAACATTCTTTGTTTGACTCTTGGCTACATCACTCCAAACTCTGCTTCCATCATTGACTTTTCTCACTTGGAGCCTCTTGCCTCCCTGTAATATGGAACCTTGTGATTATGTCGAGTGCACTAAGATAATCCAGAACAATCTCCTCATCTCAAGAGTCTTAATTTAATCACACCAACAAAATGTATTCTGCCATAAAAATTAACATATTCACAGGCTCTAGAGATTAGAATGTTGACATCTCTGCCAGATCATTATTTTTGCCTACCTATGCTAACCTATTTTTTGTATTTTATTTTAGGCTATCCTCATTTTATCCAATCCTTCATTTTCACCTGTTGAATGGTACTATTGTAAGTAACATAAAAACAACATTTTTGACACATAAATTAATTAGTTAAAGCAATCCATCTATGTGTACATAATTATTATGGTCCGGTAAGTTTACTGGGTTTCATACACTTTACTGTCTTGTCCTCTTTGAAACCATTTTCTACAGCCAAGAGTAGGATAAATTAACTCTTTATAATTTTGTACATAGTATAAAACATTTATCGTTAGTTGTTTTGCACACATTTCTTTCACTCTCTCCTTTTTTGCTTTAAGATACGGGGTCTCTCTCTTTCCTCCAGGCTGGAGTGCAGTGTTGTAGTCATAGCTCACTGCAGCCTTGAACTCCTGGGCTCAAGTGCTCCTCTTGTCTGAGCCTCCTGAGTAGCTTGAACTCCAGGCATGAGCCACCATGCCCACCTAATTAAAAAAATTTTTTTTTGATAGAGATAGGGCCTCTCTGTGTTGCTCAGGCTGGTCTCAAACTCCTGGACTCTAGATATTCCCCTGTCTCAGCCTCCCAAGTAGCTGGGATCATAGATGTGGGCACTGCCCCTGGCTCATCTCATCTTTTCTAGAGACCTTATGTCTATACATTTATTTAATTTTAACAAGACTTCTTAGTTAATAGATTTTAAATGCATATAAGAAAGCAATGTCTTTAAAAGCTGCCAGAGAAAAAGTATGACACAGACTTCAGAGCTAAATAAAAAGTAGGTTATGAAAGATGCCAATAAATACATTTCCAAAATGGCAGAATGGCTCAAGGCTGTGGGATGATAACAAATCTCGATTGAATAACAAGTGGCAGAGGTACAGTGTGATTCTCATACTAGAGGTGAGTGTGACTCTAGGTTCATGCCATTTGTATGTCCATTAATGAAACTTTAAGACCTTTTTTTTTATTCCCACAAAACCACACAAAAAGAGAACAAGTAGTTTGGTTATTTTGCCGTGGATCCTCCTATGATAATGATTAATGTTTCATAAAGAAACACTGTGGTACAGATTAGGAGCAGAATCTTGTTTATTGCCTTGTCAAGAAAGAAATTTTTACAAAAATAAAGGAATTAGCTTTTTTCACAATCTTCAGCTGCTGAAGGTGTTTTGATTTGTTTTGGAAGGTGGTGATGGTGTGAATTTTAAGACATCTTTCTGAGAAGAATAAAAGGATGTGACTGTAATTACACAGAGTGAAAGAGAAAGGATACTTGGTAATTAGTGATCCTTTGAACACTACTTTCTATCCATTGGGCCGAGAAATGAACAGTTGGGAAAAAGGCTGGAAAAGTGCAAGATTTTAGTTCAGCAAATGTTGAGATAAGATTAGAAATAATTTGATAATGCATGAAATTAGGAACAATGTACTTGACGTTTAAACATATGGCAATACACACCTTGAGTGAAGACTCTAGGTTTTGATTAAATTAATAACTTTTTGGTGTTGCCCCATCTGTTTGCTCATTATACCTTAAAAAAAGGTCACTCAAAAAGCATTTACTGAATGTTTATCATGTGTCAGACACTCTGCCAGTGCCTAAGTCAGCTAAAATAATAACCTGCCTTTCTGGGGTTGATAATCAATTAGAAAAAGACAGATGTATAAATGAATCGCTGCTGTTTCAGGTTAAAATGGGTTGAAATTCTACCCTAGCATTTCTTCCCTTCCTCTACACCTCACAATATGCAACATGTAAACTGCAACAACAACACCAAAAATAATCAACAGGAACCAAATAAGGAAATTAGCATAAACTAAGATAATAACAGAAAACTGGCCCCAATGAAAGAAAGTAGGATTCTGAAGTGGAACCAGACGGCTTATAAAGCCTTAAATAATATAGGTAAACCAACAAAATGCTGTATTGTGGATTTTCACTAATACTCCCAAAGCTGGGAAAAAGCAAATAAGTGAATATCTCCATCATTTTATTCTTCTTACTGGAAAGCAATAAAAACAATAGTTGTAAAGAAACAAGTGAAATTGAGAGACTGGGCTTGACGGGATATTTCTTCAGAAAATGAAGACTCCACAGCTGCATACCCAGTTGGAGGATAATCCAAAGTACAGGATGCCCTCTGACCTGAGTAGATGGAGTGAGTTCAAGTATAGTACATTTAACAAAATCTTAGAGACGATAAAGTCCAAGTATTTTAACCAAGAGTACAAAGCTACCTCAACTGACCTCTATTCTTTTCTCCCCTCAGACTGCGAAATTGTAGATGGAACAAGAGCCATCCAGTCCAGAAGGCTACCTAGTTGATACCAATATATACCACTTTGAGAATTACTGGTGTAAGGAAAAGAAAATATAACCACCTCCTACCCTACCCACCCAAACCCAACCACAGCAAGGCATTAACCTCACAAATAAGAGAACGGAGGGAAATTTATCCATTCTGAATCAAAAGAAAGATGACAGAGAGGCAAAAATTTGGAAAATCTTCTGTGCACCCATTAACATACAGAACTGTTGCTGGGACAGGCCACAAAATTACTGACCTGTGAGTTTCCAAAAGATAATGGTTATGAAAGGCAAAGACTAAGAATCTGTTAACGTTTAAAGGAGAGTAAAATGATATAACAACTGAAATAAATGAAAAATTCTAGATCGTCCTGGAACAGAAAAAGACATTGGTGGATTAACTGATGAGTCTTAACTATTGCATCAGTGTTAATTTTCTCATTTTGATAATTGCGCTGTGCTTCTATAAGAAAATATCTGCTTTTCGGATGTATAAGCTGAAGAATATAAAGGTAAAGAGAACTTATGCTTGCATGAGGGCTTATTCTCATGTATTTCAGAAAAAAACTAGAGAGATAAAATGATAAAACAAGTATAGTAAAATGTAACATTTGAAGAATGTAGATAATAGGCCTATCATATGGTCTGTCTTGCAGAAATTTCCATGTGCTGTTGAATAGAATGTATATTCTGTGGTTGCTGGATGGAATTTTCTATATATATGTGTTAAGTCCATTTGTTCCAGGGCATAGTTTAAATCCATTGTTTCTTTGTTGACTTTCTGTCTTGATGATCTGTCTAGTTCTGTCAGTGAAGCATTAAAGTCCTCCACTATTATTGTGTTGCTGTCCATCTCATTTCTTAGTAATTTTTTTTTTTTTTTTTTTTGAGATGGAGTCTTGCTCTGTCACCCAGACTGGAGTACAGTGGCGCAATCTCAGCTCCATGCAACCTCCGCCTCCCAGGTTCAAGTGATGCTCCTGCCCCAGCTTCCTGAGTAGCTAGGATTACAGGCATGCACCACCATGGCTGGCTAATTTTTGTATTTTTTAAAATAGAGATGGGGTTTCACCATGTTGGTCAGGCTGGTCTCAAACTCCTGACCTCGTGATCTGCCCATCTCAGCCTCCCAAAGTGCTGGGATTATAGGAATGAACCACCATGCCTGGCTTCTTAGTAATTGTTTTATAAATTTGGAAACTCCCGTGTTAGGTGCATATGTATTTAGGATTGTGGTATTTTCCTGTTGGCAAGGCCTTTTATCATTATATAATGTCCCTCTTTATCTTTTTTAACTGATGTTTCTTTAAAGCTTGTTTTGTCTGATATTAAAATAGATACTCCTACTTACTTTTAGTGTCCATTTGCCTGAAATGTCTTTTTCCACCCCTTTACCTTAAGTTTGTGTGAGTCCTTAGGTTTTAGGTGAGTGTCTTGAATGCAGCAGATGGTTGGTGATCCATTCTGCAATTCTGTGTATCATAAGTGGAGCATTTAGGCCATTTACAATCAATGTTAATATTGAGATTTGAGGTCCTTTTCCATTCACTGAACTATTTGTTGCCTGTATACCTTGGTTTTTGTTTTTTAAATTGTATTTTTGTTTTATAGGTGCTGTGAGTTTTATGCTTTAAAGAGATTCTGTTTTGATGTATTTCTGGGATTTGTTTCAAGATTTAGAGCTCCTTTTAGCAGTTCTTGTAGTGGTGGTTTGGTAGTGGCAGGTTCTTCCAGCATTTGTTTGTCTGAAAAAGACTGTATCTTTTCTTTATATATGAAGCTTAGTTTCAATGGATATAAAATTCTCAGTTGATAACTGTTTTGTTTGAGGAGGCTGAAGATAGGACACCAAGCCCTTCTAGCTTGTAGGGTTTTACGCTGAGAAATCTGTTAATCTAATTGGTTTTCCTTTACAGGTTACCTAGTGCTTTTGTCTCACGACTCTTAAGACTTTTTCCTTCATCTGAACTTTAGATAACCTGATGACAATATGCTGAGGTGATGATATTTTTGTGATGAATTCCCCAGGTGTTCTTTGTGCTTCTTGTTTTTGGATGTCTAGGTCTCTAGCAAGGCTGGGGAAATTTTCCTCAATTACTCTTCCAAATATGTATTCCAGACTTACAGATTTCTCTTCTTTCTTAGGAATACCAAATATTCTTAGGTTTTGTCATTTAATATAATTCCAGAATTATTGGTGGCTTTTTTCACATTTTCTTATTCTTTTTCTTTGTCTTTGTTGGACTGGGTTAATTTGAAGATTTTGTCTTCAGACTCTGAATTTCTTTCTTCCATTTGTTTAATTCTATTACTGAGACTTTCCAGAGCATTTTCCATTTCTGTAACAGTGTCCATTGTTTCCTGAAGTTTTTATTGTTTTTCATTTATGCTGTCTATTTCCTTGAATATTTCTCCTTTCACTTCTTGTATCATTTTTTGGGATTTTCTTACATTGGGCTTTGCATTTCTCTGGTGCCTCCATTATTAGCAAACTAACTAACCTCTCAAATTTTTTTTCAGGTATATCAGGGATTTCTTCTTGGTTTGGGTTCATTGCTTGTGAGCTAGAATGGACGAGTTAAATAACATTGTTTTGTATATTACCAGAGTTGGCTTTCTGGTTCCTTTTTGTTTGGGTAGGCTCTGTCAGAGGGAAGGTATAGGGCTGAAGGCTATTGTTCAGATTCTTTTGTCCCATGGGGTGTTTCCTTGATATAGTACTCTCCCCATTTTCCTACGGATGTGGCTTCCTGAGATCCGAGCTGTAGTGATTGCTATCTCTCTTCCAGATCTAGCCACCCAGCAAGTCTACCAAGCTCCAGGTTGGTACTGAGGGTTGTCTGCACAAAAGCCTGTGACATGAACTGTCTGTGGGTCTCTCAGCCATGGATACCAACACCTGTTCTGGTGAAGGTGGCAGGGGGGTGAAATAAACCCTGTAAGGGTTCTTAGTGGTTTAATGCACTATTTTTGTGCTTGTTAGCCTCTTGGCAGAAGGTGGCAACTTCCAGAGAGCATTAGCTGTGGTCGTATGGGAAGGGGCAGGCAATGGGAAGGGCCCTAGAACTGCCAGGAGTATATGCCCTTTGTCTTCAGTTACCAGGGTGGGTAGGGAAGGACCATTGGGTGAGGGCAGGGCCAGACGTGTCTAAGCTCAGATTCTCCTTGAGTAGGTCTTACTGAGGCTGTTGTGGAAGATGGGGTGAGGTTCCCAGATCAATGGAGCTGTGTTCCTAGGAGTATTATGACTGTTTCTACTGTCATTTAAGTTGTCAGGGAAGTGGGGGAAAACTGGCAATCACAGGATTCACCCAGCTCCCATGCAATCCAAAGGGCTGGTCTCACTCCCACCATGCCACCTCCAACAGCACCAAGTCTGCTTCAAGGCAGTGGGTAGCAGGGCTGAGAACTTGCCCCATGCTACCTGCTGCAAAAGCAAATATGGCTCTCCTTCTTCCCCTGCCATGGAGTCTGCATAGTGGGTTCATGCCCTCCCCCGAGTTCTGGCCAGGAGGCTTCTCAATCAGTTCAAATTGTTACAAAGTTCTCGTGCAAATTTCCTTTGCCCTGTGGCCTTTTCTCAGAGCCTCTGGCTGCCCTTCCAAAGGACCAAGCAGGTTTTGCGTGGCCTCAACCTGCTTGGTAGGGAACATGGTGAGCTGCTAGTACTTTTCCTGCTGCTTTCTCTACCCCTGTATTTCACACAGCTCTCTAAATATACTCAGCTCCAGGTAAGGTCAAAATCTTCTCCCATAATCTAGGCTTTCAGTTTCACCAGTCGAGTTGTATGTTTGGTGATGGGTAATCTCCTTTCTCCACTTCCACAGTGTGGGTACTCACAGTGTTTGGTGTGTTGCCTGGGTCCTGCAGTAGCAATAGGCTTCCTTCAGTGGGTTTGTGAGTCCTCTCAGGTTTCTTGATTTATTCCTGCAGTTGCTCTGGGGCAAAAATTCAAGATACAAGCCTCCATAGGCTGGTCTGTCCATCCAAGTTGGAGCTGACATCTAGTCCTGCCTCCTGTCTGCCATGATCCCTGAAATCTCGGCACTGAACAGTGCTAATTGAGGGGCCAGGAAACACTTCCAATAGATGGTGATCTCTTAGCTAAGCCTTTCAACATGAGAGGTGATGGGTGGATGGAGGTAAGAGGGCATGGAGAATGGAGAAAGAACCCTGTGAGTGAAAGACATTCTCCTGAAGTAACTTCATGTGCAAGCAGTGGGCTGGTGCAGAGGCTGTGTTGGGGTGGAAGATTGGGTAAAAGTGGAGCCTGGTAAATTGTTGGCTGGGAGGGTAGTAAGAGTAAGTGATCAAAACAGAAAGGCAGAAACAGGACTCCGGAGGGCTTAGTATGTTATATTAAAGGGTACAGACATTGTTCCTCGGGCTAATGTGTTTATGATCAGGATTTTCTAGAAGAAAACTGAAGGTGGAGAGGCCTCCAGGAGATCAATGGAGATGATGACAGGCAGAGGTGTAAGCAGGGTTCCAGTGTCCTATTGAGCTTCAATATGAGTAACCCCAAACTTACCTGTGTGACATACTGAAGTTATTGTTTAAGAATGGTTTTAGATTAACATGTCCCGGAATCCATACCTCCATGACCTCTAAGCTCTTGGGATAATTGAGACAGAGAGTATTTGGTTTGAGGTTTCCTAGGATATATTATAGAACAGATTATATTCCCTGTGTTATGTTGTCACAGGGCTAAATCTGAAAGGAAGAGAGTTTTTACAAACAGTTTGAAAGTGTTACACTATAACATTATTTTATGTCAGTTCCATTTCCCTCTTACCGCACTATTTCAATCATTTGCATCAAAACAAAGGGAGAGATATCACTTTGGTGGCGGAGAGAATCTTAAGAGAGTAGGGTGGCGGGAATATTCTGCTGATTCAGCCACTTTTGCTTTTTGTCCTGAGAGATTTGATATTCAAAACATGTTGTCCTAAATTCCTTATTGTCCCTTGGTAATTTTTAGAAATAACTTAAATATGTGTACCAGATGTAAGAATATGTGTCCTCATCTTTCCTTAATTAGTATGGGAGGAAAGGAACAAATGAAGAAATTGATTATTGTTATCTGGCTGCTCCAAGCTATCCCTTTTCCCCACATTTCATGACCATGAAAAGCCAAACAAGGTCTTTCTGTAGAGAAGAAACAGGACCGGATTTGTATTTTAGAATCATTATTCTGGCAGAATTGAGGAAGGTTTCTACGTTTTACAGAAATGATACTAGAGGCACAAAACACATTGCAACCACATAATGAAAGCCTGAAATGGAAAAGCCTCTTCAGAAATATTTGCTAAATAAATGGATGAATAGGTGGGTAAATGAAAACCTGCATTGAGGCAATGGGAAAGGAATATATTCAGATGCAAGGCTGCAAGGTACAGCAAAGAGGCAGGCTACAGGGGCACACAAAGATGTGGCAGGAAGTCTGGGTAACCCCTCGGTTTCTGGGCAGGGCCACAGAACATTATAATTTTATTTGTACATTTAAGATAGATAAATAGAGGAGGAAGGGAAAGCAAGGTGATAAATTCTGTTCTGGCTAAGTTGCTTTTGAGACAGGCATGGGCATCTAGGTAGTGGTGTTTTGTAGACTCTGGAGAGAGAATTGAAAGAGCCATCTGGACTGAAAAGAAATATCTAGGACTTATAAGAATAGAAGGGATAATTGAAGCCAATTATAGAGAAAGAAATTGCCCAGGGATAATGCGTAGTGAGAAGAGGAGAAAATAATGCCAAGGAACACCAATTTTAAGGAGAAATCAGAGGATGAGGAGTCAACAAAAGAGACTGAGCAGAGAGGCAGCATATTCAACTCCACTGTTACCACTGTGTTTATTTGTGTATGTGTCTGTCTTCTTTTTGGGACTACGTCCTTTAAAGGGGAAAGCCATTTTGTATTTTATTCCAAAAATCTAAAATAGTAGATGATAAATAAATGTTTGCTGCTGCCTAAGTTAATATGTATCTTTTCAGTATAACATACATATTTTGATAACTTTATATGTTATTTTCCTATAATAACGGTGGATGTACACATTTATAACTTACTAAAGTTATCCAATTGTGTGCAGCTCTTCAGTAATTATAATTATTACTCTTAAATAATTATGGTCAGAGAAATATTAGCCTAACATGGTTGAATTTTATGAACATTGGCTCAAATAGTATGTGCAAATATCTTGAGACACCATGCATGCAATACCAAAAAATGCTCACAGTTTTTTTTTTTTTCCTGCTTTTATAAATCACCAAGAAGCCAAGACATCTCAGCAACAGTAACCTGACTACAGATGTAAAATACTCCTGCGGAGAATAGGAAAAGTATGTATTTTTCTTCTGTAAAGTTATTTAGCATTCTGCACCACTCTTATAAACTAATTTGCAGTTGAAGTAATAGCATTTCTACATATGTATTTTGCATTAATGCAAATGTAGATTCTAATATTCAGGAAAATCATTTTACACTGTTTTATTTCTGGCTATAAACTATTCTGACTGACACCAGCTGCCTATTGGGGTGATTTCGGGAGCATTCAAAGAGCCCTCTGCCCTCTCAAATATAGTTCTCACCTGCCCTGTGACTCTTCTGATTTTCTTATCCTGTAAGATGTTATTAGATTTAAGGATTACAATTTAAACACCCATTATAAAGAGGGCTTAGCAGATTAATTTTTAAATAACAAGTTATGTGCAAATGTGAAATCTGGAAAACAGACAACCTTACATTTGAACACTGTTTCTAGTGAAAATTATTAGCTCTTATAATTAATCCTTTTCAATTAAACAGGAAAATATATTTATTTACTCCTTTTGCAATTAATTCTCTAGATCCACCAAAAGCAGAGTCTGCCCATTGACTCTTAAGTTCTCTGAGGGTAGAAATTACATCTTGATAGCCTTTATTTCCTGTCCTTGTCACTGGCAGCTAAAAAGGACTTGCATAGCGAGTATAAAGAGGGAGGAAGATACAGACGTCACTGCCCTGGAGGATATGACCTGGAGTCGGAAATGGGTAAAGACAAAGGAGGGAAGGAGAATCCAAAGCTAATGACCTGTGAAAATATTTGATTGTATGAAACAAAATGAAAATGGTAAAAGATAGAATAGGAAGGTTTCCTCCCTTTGAGAGACTGTTTCCACAATTCTTCACCAGGAGGGAGGCTTTGTCATAGCCACCATGTTTGCTCCACAAGACACAGGGAGCAGCAGACAAAGAAGGCAGAAACTCCAGGGAACCCTATAACTGATACATGCTGTTTTGAGAACAAAATACCATCTCTTTGGAGTTCTGGCTGTAGAGGAAATTGATGGAACTAAAAGTACATTTGACATGTTCATTACTTAGGGAGATTAATCCATTATGGCAATTAGGGCACTCTTTTTGCACACCAAGGTCTAAATACCAACGGAAGGAAGTTACAAAGGTGCGACATTAATGAGGATTGTGAGGTTTTCTTTTCTCAAAGAAAACTGAGTACATGAATTTAATAAAAATATTTGGCTTCCCCAAAAGTAGAAAGAAACTGTCTGAACAAGACTAGGCTTTTATCCCATCAAAAAATGATCACACATACACCCAAGTTCCACTAAACCTTTTAAAACGGCTATCATTTTTAGTGCGACAGACATGGACAGTAGAACAGTATACTTTTGAAATGAGGATTAAGTCATCTCAGTAAATTGTAAACCAAATATGTAATGTTTCAAATACATAAAGTAGAATTTAATTACATAAAGAAGCATTTTATTTAAATAAAAATTTTAAAGACTTATTAAAATGTAAATGTGATTTTACATGTCAAGGTATATAAATTGTAAAGTAATGCACATTGCAATATTTATCTTCCTCAAGTTTTACATACCATGTACTTACAGTTGGGGTAACCAGTCGGTGGCAATACATTGCTTACTAGATCCAGAAATGAGCTGAGGAAGCAGATGATAACACTGCATATAAATATACATTACATATATACATGTATGCAATGGAGATAAACATACTTTACTAATTCAACTTTTTATAAGCAAAATATTAGAATATGGTTATGTAAATTGTAAATTTACATATTGTAAGCAAATAGCAAATAGAGCATTTTCTCCTAGCATAAGGTTATGCTTAAAACATTAACATTTAAATTGCATGAATTTTAATAATGTCTCCGAACAATGCGTTTTCTGGCATGTATTCAGAAACTGAGTAAGACGCACTGAAACTTGTTCTGGTCTAAAGCTTTTTGGGAACTCTCTTGCCTGAATGCTGATGGCTTCTGAAGTCCATGCAATAAAGGACCAAATAGCATGCCTAAAGTCAAACACTGAATGTTAGCCCACTATAATTTCTTAATTTTTTAAATTGAGTATAATACACATACAGAAAGGTGCACATATAAATATGGGGCTTGGTGAATTTTCGCAAATTTCATAAACTTGTACAACTGTACATGGATCAAACAATAGATAATTACCAGCACCATAAAAATCCCATTCTTGCCTCTATTCACTTTGCCCCAAGTCCCAAGGGTAATCCCTATTCTGACTTCTAACATCATGGTTTAGCTTTTTTTGGTTTTGCTTTTCCTTTTTATATATTCTATAGAAATCAAATTCCACAAAATGTATTCTTTTGTGTTTGTCTTCTTTTGCTTAACATTATGCGAGAATCATTCATATTGTTACATTTAATTGTAGGCCATTCATCCTTATTGTTAAATTCCTTTGTGTGAATATATCATACTTCATCTAGTCGACTATTGATTACCTTTTGTGTAGTTTCCAGTTTGAAGCTGTTTTGAATGCTGCTGCTATGAACATTCTAGTACACATCTTTTGGTGAACATGGATATGCACTTGTTTGGTCTATACTTAAGACTAAAATTGCTAGGTCGTAAGATATATGTTTAGTTTTAGTATAACAGGTACTGCCAAACCACTTTCCAAAGTGGTTATGCTCCACCCTCATTTAAAAAGTATTATAATTATTTATTTAAGAGACTGGGTTCTCACTATGTTGCCCAGGCTGGTCTCAAATCCCTGGGCTCAAATTGTCCTCCTGTCTTGTCCTCCCTAAAGAATGGGACTACAGGTATGAGCCACCACTCCTGCCACCACCTTCCTTTTTAACCAACCTCCAGGTTATTATTATTACAGGAGGTTTGTTACCTACATGGGCTTTTCTGATTTACCACAAAGCTAATCAAACCTGAAATCGTAGGCAAATTCTCAATTGTTTCAAACCTAATCCTTTGCAATCAATTATTTCAGACCAAACTGTAGTCCTACAGAATAAAGAAGCTATCTAATCTAGTTTATGTAGCCCCAAATAAATAATTCTTGCATCCTAATTTTGGTGGTGTTTCTTGTCCAAAACAATTGGAATCTAGGGAAATGATGATGGTAGCTGCCATTACTCTTAGTGTGTATTACATTTTCTCAGCACTTTCACAAGAATTTCAGGTATTATTATCCTCATTTAAAGTGTGAGGAAACTGTCTCAGAGGGGTTAGGTGACTGCCCAAAATGGAATAGCTAGTGAAGGATGGTGCAGGGATCCAAACTAGGTCTTTTCTGAATCCAAAGCCCAGCATCTTTCACTCTGCAGAGCGCCTCACACAGCACTGTGCCACCTAGCGACTCTTTTTTCATGGGGTGTGCCTTACAGGGTCTCTCTGACAGCTAGAGGGAACTCATTGTGATCGGGTTTAGCCATGTTCAGTTAGTGTGATTGGTTTCTGATTATTTTTTATTGACTTTCATAACGAAAACATGTTCAATATAAAATATAATTTGAAATGTTACACAATATTTTCTCCATATCAGTTCATACATAGGGATGTGGTACTCTAGACTAAGACACAGAAACAGTGCCGTTCCATTTATTTTTTGTGTTTTTGGTAATGGTCATAGTTTTGATTTCAATATTACAAGAACAAATGCTAATTTGACACCTTTTCCTCTACTTTGAAGACAGGAGCAAAGGCAGCTGCTATTAATGATCATACACTGAAGCTGCTGCATGTCAGTTTACAACTGGAATCACTAGTCACAAAAACCTTTGCAGATTGCCATTCTATTTCTTCCCTCATAGTTTTGCTCAAAATGTGCCATTTTACTTGTACTGGCTGTATTGCAAGCTGCCTGTATGTTTTAAGTGTTTCTACTGTACATCGGTTCCACTTGGTCTCATTATACAGCTACTGCCCATGTCCATTGTCTGCACACATCAAACCTGGTGGAGTTTGTTGAAGCAAATAACATGAGTAGTCACCAATGTCAATACTCTGGCTTCATTCCATGACCTCTGAGTTGGTGATCCTCTCTTGCTATTTAGTGCTAATTATGACTTTAAATGATGTTGGTGAGGTGTTCAAAGAATTAGATGTGATTAATATAAGAGGTTCAAAGCTCTCATGGACATAGAGTACATCACACAGTATCTTCGTTCTATATGCCTTTACTTTGGTTGAAATAATTTACTTTTTCATCTTTATCATAATTAAGAAATTATGCTGAATGGCCACATTTGCTCTAAGAATGAATTGAATTAATTCACTGTGCTGTCATCTCCCCTAAAGAACAAACCTTTGCCCTTGAAAGGGTATCTATTGAGCACCGTAGTGTTCTGTCCTTGGCCCTATGCAAGTCACTATTGTCAGCACTGTTTAGATAAAAGGATAAAAGGTTTGCTTATTAATTTTTTGCGATACTGGGAAGTGTAGTAAATTTTAGTGTTTCAGAATTAAGACTTAAAATTATTCCAGGAGACTAGAATCCTTCACCAAAATACATGGAGTAATATTTAAAACAGAATCAAGTAGAGCAATGAATTTAAACACAGAGGATTAATTGTGCTTGTAGAAGATATAAACAACTGCCCTGAAATAAATTCCTATAAAACTTTAGAGGATTTAGTTTTCTTGGTGTTAAGTATTAGTTAACAATATGATACAAGTATAATTCCTCTCAATTTTATTTATTGTTATCAAGCATTACCATGTATCTGGCATTATACTAGGCCATTTTGCATGTCATCTGCAGAAGATAAATAAAGCATTTCAGGTGGTAAATCCTTAAGCTTTGTTTAAAACTCTGAGTATAACACCTAAGTAACTGAAGTTTTTTTTTGGGGGGGGGAGTTAAATAAATATATCCTGGGGACATTTCTTTCTGAGCATCTAAATTAATACAAGAATAAAATAAAGAAATATGTGTTCTTAATGTTTTCATTAACTATACACTCTTAACTTTAATTTGTTGCAGACACAGTTTTAGCAGCCTTAATTTACATTAGCATTTTCTGGCATCTAATTTGCCAGTGGTTTATATTATTAAAGAAATATTCCTATTTTGTTCTTTATTAATAGGGGTTGCTACAGATATATTCAGGGTAGGTCTTTCCTCAAAAAATATTTTTTTGTTGTTGCTGCTGTTGTTTTTTTAATACAGAAGTTGTTTCCCAAATGTTTGATCAAAACTCCAGGGTTATATGCTGAAAAGAATAAAAGCGGTGATTCCAACCAGGAAATGCTGTTAATGGGTATTTCTCATTGGCTCTTTCATCTTTAAAAGAAGCATACTGTTGTCTCCATCAGATTTTTAAAGTCAAGTATAACCGCTCATGATGAATGTGAGCATGAGATTGTGTCAAAATATACTCCCCAAGACAGGTATAAATAAATTTTCCATGGCAAACTAAAGAGACTCATTCAAATGTAGCTGAGACCACCCTCAGTGAAGAAAATTGTAGAAGTGACTTTAACTCTGGGTCTCAGATTATACACGGTGAGTCTCAGAGATGCTAAAATTCGTGAATGTTTCTGTGACATTTGTGAACATGACTAAAGTTTAGTTACTTAAGTGCCGCATAACAGTATTAATACTGTTCTGATCTCCATTCACATGTCTGAATCCAACAAAACATGCAATGAGTCTTTCTAGTGGTGTATTTAAGCCTTTGATCCAGTGGCATATTTAAGCATTTGAGGGAAATGGTGTTGGGATGATTATTAAATGTGAAAAAGAATGAATTCTTAGCATGAGAAAATTAATAATCAGCAAATATTTTAAGGCATGTCTAGTACTCTTATTCAAGGCAATGGGATTTCTGTATGCACTTTATGAACAGTAAGGGGATGGCCCTTAGGGTGTAGTAAATGTGGACCATTTTTGGATACTTTCTAAGAAGCTTTCACAAAGCAACCAAAATTATTCAAAATTGATTTTCTGCACTGTAACATGGACATCTATGAGAATAAGACTGGAAATAAATTTTTATTGAGTTATATCCCTCTTGAATATTTTCAAATTACATACAGCAACTGTATTCTCCTCCTGGACTATACAGATAAGAAGGGTCATAATTCCCATCTCTTTGGAATCTACAATGAGCTTCTGTAATGGAACAGCGAGTGAAAGTTAACGAGACCATGTAACCTGAGAGTCTATAGGTCAGAGACTGAGTCTACCTCTACTTCAGGAGACAAGAGCAAACGATGGCTACATACTGAAAGTGGGTTTGAAAATATGCTGTGACAAGGCAGTTCAAGTTGGGAAACCATGAGAGCAGAAGCAGTTTGTGAGATCCTAGGCACATATTGGACATTTTAAAATACCGAGAACATAGTATTCTTCTGGGAGCATTCTGCTTTCCCTTACAAAAAAAGCATTCATTTCTTTTTTTTTCTCCTCCTACATGAGCTGCACATTAAAAACAAATCTATATACTTTAGGAAATTCTACCTGAAATGCTCACTTTAAATTTTAAAATTTTGTTGTTGTTGTTACTTTTTCTTTCTTCAAATGTAAGTCTCTGAGTGCCTTTGTAAATAAATCTCAGATCAGAAAGCAATATTTTCTCTCTGGTAGACTTTCACCTATCTTTTGTTCCTATTTTGCTTTGGAAAATAATTTTCCTACAAAATTTATCATACTGAGATTTTTAGAGTTATGGGTTAAATTGAAACTTTTTCATGGATATTCACATTCCTTATTGTGAAAACAAATAGCTTTACTTTCTCTTAGCTAAATCTACATTTGAACATTGTAGAATCAACGCCCCTTAGACCTGGAAGGAACATTAAACATTATATAACTCAATTACTCTTATATTACTAAATCTGTGGCTTTTCTGCTTGATGCGTGTGTTGTCTGAATCAATATTTCAGTGAATGGGAACATATTACCTTCTGAGGTGGTTTATTCTTTCTTTGAAGAGTCTGACCTTTCAGAAAGTTTTCATTACTGCGCAAAATCTCTCTCTTAAAAAAATAGGGAACCATAAAACAAGTGCGGTTTCTTTTTCCGTCTCTTCAAGTGTTTGCACTTTCCCGTCACGACCTTCTACTTGCCTGTTGAATCTTTTCTTCTCTATCTCTTTCTAGCATCTACAGGTCATCCCACTGAATATTGTTTTGAATTCCTTTATCATCTTGGTTGCTCTCCTCTGATCATGCTTATTGATAAATTTATTATGTCAAGTGTGGCATCTATATCTGATCACCAGTGTTCAGCAGTATTTTGTCCAGAACAAAGTAAAAAGAAACTGCCACTTTTCTGGTTCTATTAGATAACCTGGTATGCTATAAGACTTTTTGATGGGCATATTTATTGCTGCTGTATATCAAGCTTACTAGTTGCTAACCACTCCCCTGGCCCCAGCCCTGGCCTTTATATTACAGTTCTGAAGTTACAGTTTTATCCTTTGCTTGTGAGGTGTTTAAGCAAAAGTCTGCCACAAATTGCTACACAATAGGTAATTGGTGGCTACCAAACAATCTTTTCCACCCCCTACTTTTGTGTATTTACTCTTACAAGTCATTGTGTTCATATTTAAGGTTGAAAGCTCAGAAAAAAATATTTGATTTTTAATTTGTTGTTCTTTTAATTTTTATTTCTCAGATTTTGGTTTTCTATGGTGGGTTAGAAAATATTAAAGAAAAGTCAAAATGATTATTTGAAATAGAAATTAAATACACTATTCATTTGAAAAAGCACCTTTAGCAAGGTATATCTGTCTTGTTGGACTAAAATTATAGCTTGACATTTCTAGCAGGTACAAGTTTTGAGGAACTGTCACTTCTTTTACTTTCTGTCTTTACTTGAAGACTAATGCAAAGATGGCCTTTAAAACAGTGACTGTCATAGGGCAAGTGCAACTTGAAGTTTTAGTACCAGTGCTAGCACTAGCCTAGTACTACTTCTCCTTCATTCTGGGTTCCAACTGGCTGAAAGTCTGTGATGCTTTCCATTTGGTTATTTTTTCTCTTTTTGTTATGAAAGAGCTCTTAAATCCTTTTAACTTTCTCTTTTATTTGTGTTATTCATTGTCTAAGCTGCAAACTAAGGATAACTTTCATGTTCATGTATGCTGATTTGGTCTTTATATGTTTAATCAAAATAAAATTATCCATATTTTAAAAGTAATTAGGACAATTAAGTGACAGGAATCACTTTTGGTGGCTCTCTCCTTCCAAAATTTGAATTTTTCGGGTAGCTTTAGTATCTGAACTTACATAAAGCATGGCCTCTATTGACTCGGAAATGCAAGAACCATTAAACATAAAGCACAATTCAAATCATGTAGTGATTGTTCTGGCCCACTAGAATCAACAGCAGCTGGCAACAAATATAGTGCATATCAATTATTACTGTGAAGGGCAGAGCTGAGAGAAAAACTATGTAAAGAGCATGTATTTATGAAAACAAAGTTAAAAAGTACAAATAAAAGCCAGATGTAAAAGACATTTTCTATTACTTGTAATACATACATATCATTCCTTAAAGTCACATATAAGTAATAAAGAACATCATTAATAATCCTGAAGCATACTTTTATATCCCTGTGTATAATATACCTAGTGGACATCTCTGAGATACCTAATTATTATGTGCCATACTAACACATTTTCTCTTAAACTAGGTGTTTACTCTTCTAACCAATAAGAATTGTTTCAGCACTAAGCGAGTACTTTTGGCAACTCAAAAGACATCTAAATTAGTTTGGAAAACAAAAGAGTAAATATAATCACAACATGTCAGCATTTTAACCTCAATGTGTACTATTCTAATTATTTAATAAAAATTAATGACAGCACTCATCATTTGAGTGAATAAAATATTGCTTTGTTTTGACAACACAGGTATTTTGCACAGCCATAAGACATTCTACATTCATTACATTTTGACAAGACCAACTCTCATGACCAGAAAAGGAGAGGGAGGGAGATTTAAACAGTGGCAGGACTTAACATTGCACTCCGTGAAAGTAAGCTCTGAAGTTTGACTCCATTACAGCTCAAAGATAGGTCATATTTAAGTGTTGCCATATATAAGTACATAGTTTTCAAAAGCCTAGGAATACATTTATCTTTTTATGTTGTTACAGGCAAAAAAGTAAGCCACTTCCATTTTCTCTGTAAGATTATCCCATACTGACATAGCACTGTGTGCTAAATGTTGTTTTCAGATTCAAGTATTATTATTATCATCTTGTTTTCAAGATGAAAAATCTGATGTATAGAAGGTCACAGTGTTCATGTGAAAGTTGACTATATGCAACTGGGCTCCAGAATCTTCTATCTTAACCATTATGCTCACACAATACACAAATAGGTTCACATGTACAGGTATACATAAAAATAAAAGTGGACCAGGTTTTCTTGATCTTTGCATCCCCATAATTCCTACAGTAGGGCTTTGCATATTTTGTGCTCGGTAAGGACATGATTTCTTATCAATAACTGATGATTATAGTCAACATTATTTTAATCTCATTTTTCCTGACTCAAAATTTATGAAATATATTTTAAGGTCACAGTATAATTTATTGACACAACTGAAACGCTTTTGAGAAAGTGGATATTATTAAAAATTACCTTAGGACAAGAAAAAAACAAGGACTGTCCCAGACCAACCAGGATCGAGAGTCAGCCTATTATGTGAGGGCAGAAAGCTAAGCTCAGAAGTTTGTCCAAATGCAAAAAGTTGAATAGGTTCTCTGCCTGTAAAGTCTATGCTTTTGTAATTTTATAACGTGTAATCAAAGAATTATAATATTTTAGAACTGAAGAAGTCTTTAGAAACTGCATCATTATCTATTAGTATTGCAAACCACCCAAAACTTAGAGGCTTCACAACGTTGATTTATTTATTATAGAATTTTGCTCAGATTATTGTACAGTGATCTGGGCTTGGCTAATCTCATTTGAGTTTACCCATGTGCCTGCAGTTAGTTAGCAGGCTGGACTGGAAACTGGATGATTCCCATCTGATCTAACCCAAAACAGACAGCCTAGTGATGGGCTGGCTGTTAACTAATACAATGATTGTGGGGGTGATTGGCTGACAGGTCTGTCATCCTCCAGCAGGCTAGCTTAAGCTTATTCCTATGTCAGGTTTCCAAGTGCAGCAAGAGAAGATCAGCCTAAATGTGCAAGCACTTTTTCTGTCTGATTACATTGTTTGCTAATTGTGTCACTGGCCAAAGCTGCACACATCGGTAAGCCTAGAGTCAATGAAAAAAGAGCTAGTCGCAAGCATGAATACAGGGGGACTTGGTTTGAAAAACTGCTTTATTTTCACTTCATCTATGTCTATCATCCAGTAACTGGTGTGGCACTTTATGGTGTTGAAAACTCAGAATTAGCCTGAGTGGTTCTACCATGTGTGGCCTTAACCTCATGCTTCAAGGTGTCAGCATCTGCACCGCCTCAATGGGTAGAAACAAAAGTAAGGGGAGGCAAATGATGCAGCTGCATTGTCTCTTAAGGAATATCCCCTAAGCTCTTAAAAGATGCATTTTCTCACATTCTCATCTCATCTCATCTCTTCTCTTCCTATTAGCCAAATACAGTCACAGCACCCCAATTAATTGCAGTGGAGGCCTGAAAATGTAGTTTTATTCAAAGTAGCCATGTGCCTACCTAAACATTCTGTTAATATGGATGGAGATATGAAATGATATTGGGAAGTGATAAGGAGACTGCTACATATGGTTCCTGTGATTCAAACATATGCACCTATATAAGAAAATTACCTGTTTATATATATATTGTAAATTATAAAATAATATATTTTTCCTAAAACACTGCAAAGCTTCTCTCTCTTTCAAAAAAATGGCCAGAGGAGAACCGATCAAAGATGGCCGTTTAGGAACAGCTCAGGATTGCAGCTCCCAGTGAAAGCGCAGAGGGTGAGTGGACGCCGCGTTTTTATTGCCCACAGACTAGGAAACTCCCGGGCAGAGGAGCTCCACGGTCGCCAGCGCGGCTGTGCCGGCCAGCGC